>NC_084503.1:31844177-32144177 GCF_024500385.1 Phyllopteryx taeniolatus
ATGGCGCCAGCTCAGTGTGTGTCGCACTCTGGTAACGCGCTCTCTAGTAATTGTCTTTGATTTTGTAGTCATTTCGTCCGACCTTTGGAGACCTTACACGACACACATACCACAAGGGGAGACCTGCAAACCAAGCAAGGAGCCTACTCCAGACTTTCTGTCAGCGAACTATTCGAGATATCCGCACAGTTATTTCCAGAGTATACTCACGCGAGCGCGACCGCGGTTTTCGGCGCTAAGGAGACGAAGCGGCGCCACAGAGGAAAGCGCGCCGGCATTCAGGTGAACCTCCCTGCAAGAGAGGACACAGATGGCGTTTACCCGTCAATAAAAAAGAAAAATATTCAGATCCACCTCGCGAACGTACTGCTGCCTAGCCTCAACAAATGGACGAGCTACATCTTCTGTTAAAGGCCAAGTAAAGACTATCGGACGTTCCGCGGCCATGTGCTTCACGGAGAGCAGAGAAAACTAAGGGAAAGACAGACAGCGTAAAGAAACAAGAAAATAAGGAAGAATAAAATAGAAAGACGAGATCACGAGGCACAAAGCCGCGCTGCGCGGCGTCGGACGCCTCCCGAGTGTCTCTGCGACGCTGTCAACCCCGATGCACGGCATTAAGCTTTCCCGGATTCCACATCAGTACGAGCGGCCCGCGGACATGGAATCAACGGTGCAAACACAGGGCGCGGGCTCTGCCACTCATAACAACGAAACCATGATACGGACGTCACGGTGAACAGCCACACACAGCAGCCCGCAGTTAAGCGTCGCTATTCGTAACTGTAGATACCATTCTACTCGCCACGTGAGATCGCAGCAATCATTCTCGCTGGCGTCAATAATCCGCCTCAGTCTAACACGGACGCAGCATTGCTAACGCCGTCGCCGATCAAGTCAACGCCATTAGAAGAAAAAACACCCCGACTCACCCCTCATAATTCTCGGGGACGTTAACAGAAGCTAACACTCCCCACTAACTGCCCTAAACCAAGCAGCAACACTCGGCTGTCCAGCTACAGGGAAAATAATACTATAACCACTAGCTGACACCACGTAGTAAAAAACGGATACCGTGCAATACCTCGCGCCGTCCTGGGCTCGACAGTGAACACTGCTTAAATACACTTAATACCGAGCGGGCGGAGAGCAGACGGTGCTTCGAGCGGACCGAGAGATGGTGTGAGGGGCGGAGGAATCGAGGTCGGCAAGAACTAAAATGAGCAGAAGTCCTACAGTGAAAACAGTAACCAAAAAAGTGACCAATGACAGCCAGATGGAACATCAAAGCATGCTTCAGACTGCACAGACTGAGTGCCATTGAAAATCAGCGTCAGTGCAGCCAGATGAATATACGGACCCTGACACCTCCAATATCAGTTACAGTGAAGAGGTCAGTGTACCACACAAAATCATCTCGCACATTCAACAACAATAAGCCGTGGTTCTAGCACAGCTAACACTTAAGCAGCGTCGCCAAGCTACGGAGGACGCATACTCAGAGCGGGGACATGGGCCCTGTATAATCGAGCTAGAAACCAGCTGACCAAGAAATAACATAGCAACGAGATCTATACAGCAAAGTAGGAAAAACAGTTTAGAGGCGCAAACGAACGCAAATCAGTCCTGGCATGCATCCAGTCGCTGACTAAATAGCAAGCGACGATCCCCACGCTGAGAACAATAGCACACAAGCCAACGCCTAGGAATACCTTCTACTGCAGATTTGAAGGACAGTGCACACCACACAGACACACCAACCACCCCGCCGCACCCGCGACCACATCACACCTCTGACCTCTGCAGCGTTAACCATCCATGTACAGGATGTGAGACGCATCTTCAAACAACAAAAGATTAACAAAGCGGCAGGCCCGGACCACGTGTCTCCATCCTGCCAAAGTCTGCGCGACCAGCTCGCGCCAGTCTTCACTCAGATCTTCAACAGATCACTGGAAATGTGCGAAGTTCCATCCTGCTTCAAACGCTCACCATCACCCAGTCCCCAAAAACCTGCAATCTCGTCTGAATGACTACAGGCCTGTCGCTTTGACATCTGTGTCATGAAGTCCTTTGAACGTCTTGTGCTGGACACCTCAAGAGTGTCACAGGTCCCCTGCTGACCCCCTGCAGTTTGCCTACCAAGCGAACAGATCTGCGGATGATGCAGTCAACATGGGACTGCATCAAGTCAACGAAATTGAAAAAAAACACCCCGACTCACCCCTCATTATTCTCGGGGACTTTAACAAAGCTAAACTCAACCACGAACTCCCTAAATACAAGCAGCACATCGACTGTCCTACCAGGGAAAATAATACTTTAGACCACTGCTACACCACGGTAAAAAACGCATACCGTGCTATACCTCGTGCAGCCTTGGGCTCGTCTGATCACTGCTTAATTCACTTAATACCGACGTACAGGCAAGAACTTAAATGTGCGAAGCCTACAGTGAAAACAGTCAAAAAGTGGACAAATGAAGCCAAGATGGAACTTCAAAGCTGCTTAGACTGCACAGACTGGAGTGTCTTTGAAAATTCAGCTGGCAGCCTGGATGAATATACGGACACTGTCACATCCTATATCAGTTTCTGTGAAGAGGTCTGTGTACCAACAAAATCATTTCGCACATTCAACAACAATAAGCCGTGGTTCACTGCTAAACTTAAGCAGCTTTGCCAAGCTAAGGAGGACGCATATCAGAGCGGGGACAGGGCCCTGTATAATCGAGCTAGAAACCAGCTGACCAAAGAAATTAACATTGCAAAGAGGATCTATACAGCAAAGTTGGAAAAACAGTTTAGCGCAAACGACTCTAAATCAGTCTGGCATGCATTCCAGTCGCTGACTAATTACAAGCGACGATCCCCCCAAGCTGAGAACAATAGCACACTAGCCAACGACTTGAATACCTTCTACTGCAGATTTGAAAAGGACAGTTTCACACCACACACCAACCCGGCCGCACCCGCGACCACAATCACACCTCTGACCTCTGCATTAACCATCCATGAACAGGATGTGAGACGCATCTTCAAACAACAAAAGATTAACAAAGCGGCAGGCCCGGACCACGTGTCCCCATCCTGCCTCAAAGTCTGCGCGGACCAGCTCGCGCCAGTCTTCACTCAGATCTTCAACAGATCACTGGAAATGTGCGAAGTTCCATCCTGTTTCAAACGCTCCACCATCATCCCAGTCCCCAAGAAACCTGCAATCTCGGGTCTGAATGACTACAGGCCTGTCGCTTTGACATCTGTGGTCATGAAGTCCTTTGAACGTCTTGTGCTGGACCACCTCAAGAGTGTCACAGGTCCCCTGCTGGACCCCCTGCAGTTTCCCTACCAAGCGAACAGATCTGCGGATGATGCAGTCAACATGGGACTGCACTTCATCCTAGAACACCTCGACAGTGCAGGGACCTACGCGAGGATCCTGTTCGTGGACTTCAGCTCAGCGTTCAACACCATCATCCCTGAACTCCTTTCATCCAAGCTTCTCCAGCTCAGCGTCTCACCTGCCATCTGCCAGTGGATTTACAGCTTCCTGACGGGCAGGACACAGCAGGTCAGGCTGGGGGAGGCCACCTCATCCACACGCAGCATCAGCACTGGGGCGCCCCAAGGTTGTGTCCTCTCTCCGCTGCTCTTCTCTCTCTACACGAACGACTGCACCTCAGCGAACCCGACTGTCAAACTCCTGAAGTTTGCAGATGACACCACTGTCATCGGCCTCATCAAGGACGGTGACGAGTCTGCATATCGACAGGAAGCGGAGCGGCTGGAGCTGTGGTGCGGCCGACACAACCTGGAGCTGAACACGCTCAAGACTGTAGAGATGATTGTGGACTTCAGGAGGCATCCTTCGCCACAGCTGCCCCTCACGTTGTCCAGCTGCCTTGTGTCAACCGTCGAGACCTTCAAGTTCCTGGGAATTACAATCTCCCAGGACCTGAAGTGGGCGACCAACATCAACTCCGTCCTCAAAAAGGCCCAGCAGAGGATGTACTTCCTGCGGCTTCTGAGAAAGCATGGCCTGCCACCGGAGCTGCTGAGACAGTTCTACACAGCGGTCATCGAATCAGTCCTGTGTTCTTCCATCACAGTCTGGTTTGGTGCTGCTACAAAAAAGGACAAACTCTGACTGCAACGGACAATCAAAACTGCTGAAAGGATTGTCGGTACCCCCCTACCCACCCTTGAGGACTTGCACGGTGCCAGAACTAAGACAAGGGCGTGCAAAATCCTCTCGGACCCTCCCCACCCCGGTCACCAGCTCTTCCAGCTCCTTCCCTCAGGTAGGCGCTACCGATCAATGCAAACTAGAACTAGTAGACATTCCAACAGCTTCTTCCCTCTTGCAATCAACTTCTTAAACAGCTAACTTACAATTCCATTACAACAAGCTGGCAATTTTTTGACTTGAGTTCGTTGTCACATTTCTGTATTATGTATTACTCGTGCACTCACTGTAGTTGTCTCGCCGTGCTGCACTATTTGCATATAGTGGCCACTCATGCCAGAGTAGCATCTGCTCCATTTGCACACTGATTGAGGAGTATCTGTAACATTTGCACAACCATTGTCCCAGATTATCGCACTACTCGTCACTTTAAACCGCATACACTCCTTGAAGTCTCAGTGCCCTTTGCACAATGGTCATTGCACCGGACTATTGCGATATTAGCCATTCGAACTGAGGACTCTGCATCTTTTTGCACAATTGTTGTTTGTTGTTGTTTTTTGTCAATGTCTTTATGTCTCCAAAGTGTTCTGTAAATTGACTGTCTGTTGTACTAGAGCGGCTCCAACTACCGGAGACAAATTCCTTGTGTGTTTTGGACATACTTGGCAAATAAAGATGATTCTGATTCTGATTCTGATTCTGATATACAGTGTTCAGGGCGGTGTTTAAAGCTTGAGATGGGTGGATCCAAGGTCACAGCATTATCTCTTCTTGGGACAAAACATCCTGTTTTGCGGCTGACATGTAGTTTTCACAGTTACGTGATTATCAGAACATTTTAATACTGAGGTTAGGTTACACAACATAACAGTGCACAAATAAGTCTATGTATGATCATGACATCAGTATATCACGTGCGAGGGCCTTCAGTATCCAGCTAAAGTCAACATCAAGTTACATATCATGGCGGTTAAAAACGAAAACTTATCACCCAGCGCATGCGGTGTTTCAATAAGCAGCCAGCGCAGTGTGCCAGTCTCTCTCGCCCGCTGGCAGATACAAACACGGGCAAGGTACATCTCATGGCGTATACACCTGACCAGTGTCAGCTTCCAACAGCCACATGAAGGCGTACATTTAATTTGGGTTGCTGCTGGTATTGACGTGTTTCTCCAATGATTTTAGAGGAATTAAACTAGCAGACAATCGGCTACCTAGCTGTTGACTTAAATGAAATATAGCGTGAAGGAGGGTGGGGAATTATCCTTCACGTTTTGCCCTTTGTTATGTCTCCAAACTGTTGGTATACTGATATGTTTGTTTAAAAGCTTTAATACTGACACCGCTACAGTGTCAAAAGTATCGCTGTTGCTTTTTTTCTTTTCTGTGTAGCATCTTATTTCATGCATAATGTACTGTACAACAGGCTAGCTAAAAACACTTTTAAGACAAACTAGTGGAGTGCTTTCAAAGAAAACATCAGGAGTTGAGGGCATCACAAAAGTGCTGTTAATGAGCTTCACAAGTGTAACTTGTTTAAAAACATAAATACTGTCATTCAAATTAATTCTACCTTGATATTTCAGAGTTTGAGTTCTGAAATTTCAACAGTATCGCCAATTTAGCTTGTTTATAATAGGTATAGCCTACCAGTAATTCAAGTGAATTCTGCCTTTTTATTTAAGTATTTTGTCTGTTTTATAATATTATTTGATTCAAGAAGTCTGCCTTTTTCATCTACAAAAAAAAAGAAGTCTGCCTTTTTATTCATAAAAGGTGTGCCTTTTTATTTCATATTTGTCATGTTTGTTCATGTTTCAACTGTGCGTAAAGGCTTTTTTATTACTGGGTTATTTTTTTGTGAAATAAATTTGAGTTGCAAAAGAATGTAAAAAAAAATGTCAGTTGCGACTAAATGACCAATTCAAATTTTGGCTCCTGAGGTAAAACCAGTTGGGAACCACTGAGTAGCTGAATGTTTGAACATGAACATCTACAGTGGTCTATTTCCCCTGACATTTTTCTGGCTTGAAGTGGGGATTTGATAACATTGTGCAATTAATTGTAAGTGATGCTGAAAGTAACAAAACTGGCCTATTTTTTTTTCCATAGGGTCCGTTGAGAAATGAAAAGACAGGGGGACAAGATATATAACTTCTTTTTAAAGAGAAACAAGTCAGGTAACGGTAAGGTGGACAGAGAGAGTGACTCAATTGCTCGTGCGTATCTGTAAGTGGGTAATTGTGTATGTGTGTGTGTGTGAGTGGATAACTGTGTGAGCCGGTTACTCTGTGATTATTGAAAATTTGTTGCAGTTGTGTTTTTGTGTATATTGTGTAGTAAACACTGTTAATAAACTTAAATTGATGTGCACAGACCTCATCTTCTGTGTGCTTAGTATGTACATTGCAACATTTAGAGACTCAGATAGCATTTCATTCGTCGAGAAACAAATTCATTGTCATAGTTTGTGGACCCTCCGAAATAGCCTTGGCAACCCCAAGGATAAAAGTCTAGCTCCGCCACTGGGACGATGCCGTTTGTGCAACCCAACCTCTTTTAAATGCGTTGTCAGTGAGCGCATACTTATTTGAATGTCCTGATTTAGTCCTGAGCATATCTATCCACTATCACCTGCGTGAATTCGAACCCCGGTGTGGTCGACCGTGCGTTGCGATAGTTATGTAAAGCAGAGCCACAAAATCAGACATTTTACATATGAATTATGACAACAACCTATTGTTTGATAGCAGCAGCTACGTTTGAATCACCGGTCACGCTCACAAAATAAAAAAAAATAAAAAAGAAAGAAAACACGCCCTACAGACGCAGAATAAGTTCCCGGTCAAAGCATCCAATCAACTCGTCCCTCTCATCCAATCAGCGATTATTCTTGTCACTCCCCAGTAACTCTCTCGCCCGGTAGGTTTATTTAATTTTTTTCATTTTGTTTTTTGATTTGCTGTTGTGATTAGTTATTTGCTGTCTTGTTTTTTTATTTATTTTATTTTTTTTTAGCTTGCCAAGGGCAAGGGTTATTTTGCTGTTATGTTTTGCACTTCAGGGCCAACTTAGCTTTGCGATTGCCCAGGGCGACCTCTCCAGAGCATACCTCGCCTCGCCCAATGTCATCTGGTGTAGGCTCCAGCTCACCCGAGATTCAAATGAGCACATGACCAATTCAAATGAGTACAGGCACAATTGAAAATTGATGGCTGATATATAACTTCCATCCATCCATCCATTTTCTGAGCCGCTTCTCCTCACTAGGGTCGCAGGCGTGCTGGAGCATATCCCAGCTATCATCGGCCAGGAGGCGGGGTACACCCTGAACTGGTTGCCAGCCAATCGCAGGGCACATACAAAGAAACAACCATTCGCACTCACATTCACACCTACGGGCAATTTAGAGTTTCAATTAACCTACCATGCATGTTTTTGGGATGTGGGAGGAAACCGGGCGGCACGGTGGATGACTGGTTAGAGCGTCAGCCTCACAGTTCTGAGGACCCGGGTTCAATCCCTGGCCCCGACTGTGTGGAGTTTGCATGTTCTCCCCGTGCCTGCGTGGGTTTTCTCCGGGCACTCCGGTTTCCTCCCACATCCCAAAAACATGCATAAATTGGAGACTCTAAATTGCCCGTAGGTGTGACTGTGAGTGCGAATGGTTGTCTGTTTGTATGTGCCCTGTGATTGGCTGGCAACCAGTTCAGGGTGTACCCCGCCTCCTGCCCGATGATAGCTGGGATTGGCTCCAGCACGCCCGCGACCCTAGTGAGGAGAAGCGGCTCAGAAAATGGATGGATGGATGGAAGTTATATATCAGCCATCAATTTTCAATTGTCCCTGTACTCATTTGAATTGGTCATGTGCTCATTTGAATTCGACCCTACTGACCCTAATGAGGAGAAGCGGCTCAGAAAATGGATGGATGGATGGGAGGAAACCGGAGTGCCCGGAGAAAATCCACGCAGGCACGGGGAGACCATGCAAACTCCACACAGGTGGGGACGGGGATTGAACCCCGGTCCTCAGAACTGTGAGGCTGACGCTCTAACCAGTCGTCCACCGTGCCGCCCTGATATATAACTTGACACTTAAAATGACCAACACTGCAAACTTCACTAAACTCTCACTGAGGGCTTCACAGCACTAGAGGGCGCCACTTTCTTATTAATCGTCAGGGTCATTGACGTGAGTATGAAAACACTCCACAACGATCATATTAATGTCAACTCAACATTAATTTATTATGAGCAATAAGCTTTCAAGTGGACAAAACAAAAAGCCTCCTAATTGGAAAGCACAAATATTGAGATGTTGACCATATTGTTAAAGGTCTGTTCCATTGTGATCCCCATTGTTCCAGACATCTTGGCCTAAAATATGCTGTAAAAATGTCATGTAATGTAAAACAAGGCGGCACGGTGGCCGACTGGTTAGAGCGTCAGCCTCACAGTTCTGAGGACCCGGGTTCAATCCCCGGCCCTGCCTGTGTGGAGTTTGCATGTTCTCCCCGTGCCTGCGTGGGTTTTCTCCGGGCACTCCGGTTTCCTCCCACATCCCAAACACATGCATTAATTGGTGACTCTAAAATACCCGTAGGTGTGACTGTGAGCGCGAATGGTTGTTTCTTTGTATGTGCCCTGCGATTGGCTGGCAACCAGTTCAGGGTGTACCCCGCCTCCTGCCCGATGACAGCTGGGATAGGCTCCAGCACGCCCGCGACCCAAGTGAGGAGAAGCGGCTCAGAAAATGGATGGATGGATGTATACAGTGCATTAGTAAGCATTTTGCTTTTTTTCTTTTATGTTCCATCCATCCATCCATCCATTTTCTGAGCCGCTACTCCCCACGAGGGTCGCGGGCATGCTGGAGCCTATCCCACCTATCATCGGGCAGGAGGCGGGGTACACCCGGAATTGGTTGCCAGCCAATGGCAGGGCACATACAAAGAAACAACCATTCGCACTCACATTCACACCTACGGGCAATTTAGAGTTGTCAATTAACCTACCATGCATGTTTTTTGGGATGTGGGAGGAAACCGGAGTGCCCGGAGAAAACCCACGCAGGCACAGGGAAAACATGCAAACTCCACACAGGCGGGACCGGGGATTGAACTGTGAGGCTGACGCTCTAACCAGTCGTCCACCGTGGCGCCCTGAATTATTTATTTATTATTATTATTTTTTTTTTCTAATTGTCTATTCCGATTTCATATTATACACTCCTCACAAAATTTGGGGATATTAGATTTCTGGTGAAATTTCATGCTGAACATAATACCTATGATACGTTATAACCTTTGCAGATTCAATTAATTTGATCTCTAAACTTTTTAATGCACATGTACAACTTTTCAGTGTTTCAGTACTTTTTGCACAAACTGCTGATCTCTAACAAGGATCTGAGCAACAACAGGGGCTTGAGCCATAAAAATTTCCAAGGGCGTTAACTTTCCAATGCCCTTCTGTGACTCTTCCAGTCTCTCTGTATCTGTGTTGAATCCTGCTGATGACTCTGTGATAAGCTCAGTGGACATTTCCCTCTGAGAGCATTCTGTCTGAATCCTTGCAATGGTGATATACTGTTGATTAATTGTACGGTATCGTCTTATGATGTGAAAATGTGAGCGGCACGATGAATACAACTGTTTAAATACTAATTGAACCAGAAAATGTGTGGGTCCACGATGGTGAGGTTTTTTTCTTGGAATGGATTAGTAGTTCTATTTCTATCCAACCATTCACACCTATAATGTTGTGTCTTCAATCAACCTAACATGCGTTTTTTTTTTTTTAATGTATAGGAAAAAAGTCACAGTGCCTGAAGAAAACCCACACAGGCACGGGGAGAGCATACAAACAGTAGCCTGGATTCAAACCCTCAACCTCAGAACTGTGAGGCGGATGTGCTGACCACTCATTCGCCATGCTGCAGAGATGAGTTGTTCTATTTCTATTATTTCTTCAGGGTAAAAATCATTACATAAAACCTAACGAATTGGGTTAGGGTTGTCTTCAGAGAAACACAAGAACATTTCTTTCACAAATAATGTTGAAAACACTCCCGTGCCAAGTTTAAAGGCATGTGTGACTATGAAACAAAATTGGATTGAACCCTGGTCCTCAGAACTGTAGGGCAGACACTAACCAGTCGCTCACCGTGCCGCCCTCCTTCATGTACTGTTTATCTGTATTATACTGCCCCCAGGTGGCCACGGCACACATCTGAAGCAAAAACATTAAAGCAAATAAAGTGGCAAAAACAGTTTCTTTCTTTATATTCTATTTAATTGTGTCACTACTTTATGTAAAGTACAATTGATAGAGTGCTATTTTTATTATTAATTTATGTTTTGCGGGGGAATGTTGGAACGGATTAATGACATTTACATTCAGTTCAATGGGGAAAGTTCATTTGAGATACGACCATTGTTGAATGTGCCTGATGGTTACAAAACACTTCAGACGAGCTCCTCCTTTGTTTGTGCTCTGTCAAACTGCCTAGCAAGCTCCTTGTCGGAGCTACAGTACAGTCCCAGGTCACTTCTACATTTTTTTTCAAGCAGAAACAGTAGATTTGAGGTTGAGGCCCAAGTGTTCCTTCCAGGATGTCAACCTTCAACTCTAGTTACCAGTGTGGTTATATGCGCTGCATGTGGTGCAAGCTGTGGAAGTGAGCGAGGCCCACTCAGGAAGGTTTTCGCAGCACTCTTCAGGGCATGGCGGAGGCAACGACGGAGAGAGGTAGACACAAATAGACTCTCTAAATGTGGAGAGCCACGGTCGAGAGAGAAAAGGCATGATCGAATTTTCCATAAAAAGGAACGAGAATAAATAGAAGCTGAACGGCTCATGACACTTTCCACAGGAGTGTGCTTGTGTACACCAAGTGTTTGTACTACTGTCGACGTGCTTGTGGGCATACAGTTTACAATTTTAGAAATGTAATTTTTCAATTCACACTGTATGAGTAAATCACCCGAGACGAAAAGTCAGAGCTGAAAGTGCTTTGACAACTCGACTGCTTGTATTCTGGGCGTAAATACAGTGTTCCCCTGTATTCAGAATCAGAATCATCTTTATTTGGCAAGTATGTACAAAAACACACAAGGAATTTGTCTCCGGTAGTTGGAGCCGCTCTAGTATGACAACAGACAAAACAGTCACTGAGCAATAAAGGGTTGCTCGTTATCTGGTGATGCCGGTACATTTTATTTATTTATTTGTTTTTGACAATTGTGCAAAAAGATGCAGAGTCCTCTAGCACTTAGAGCAGTTTGAATGACTAATATTGCAATAGTCCGGTGCAATGACCATTGTGCAAAGGGCGCCAAGACTTCAAGCGAGGAGTGCGATAATCTGGGACAATGTTGATTGTGCAAATGTTGCAGATACTCCTCAGTCAGTGTGCAAATGGAGCAGATGCTACACTGGCATGAGTGGCCAGTATTGGTCAACAACAGATATGCAAATAGATATGCAAATAGATATGCAAATAGATATGCAAATAGTGCAGCGTGGCGAGACTACTATAGTGAGTGCGCGAGTAATGTATAAATGGCCCCACAGAAATGTGACAACAAATTTAAGACAAAAAAAATTGCCAGCATGTTGCAATGGAATTGTAGGTTAGTTGTTTAAGAAGTTGATTGCAAGAGGGAAGAAGCTGTTGGAATGTCTGCTATTTCTAGTTTGCATTGATTGGTAGCGCCTACCTGAGGGAAGGAGCCGGAAGAGCTGGTGACCGGGATGCGGAGGGTCCGAGAGGATTTTGCACGCTCTTGTCTTAGTTCTGGCAGGATGCAAGTCCTCAAGGGTGGGTAGGGGGGTACCGACAATCCTTTCATCAGTTTTGATTGTCCGTTGCAGTCGGAGTTTGTCCTTTTTTGTAGCAGCACCGAACCAAACTGTGATGGAAGAACACATGACTGATTCGATGACCGCTGTGTAGAACTGCCTCAGCAGCTCCTGTGGCAGGCCGTGCTTTCTCAGAAGCCGCAGGAAGTACATCCTCTGCTGGGCCTTTTTGAGGACGGAGTTGATGTTGGTCGCCCACTTCAGGTCCTGACAGACTGTAATTCCCAGGAACTTGAAGGTCTCGACGGTTGACACAAGGCAGCTGGACAGCGTGAGGGGCAGCTGTGGCGAAGGATGCCTCCTGAAGTCCACGATCATCTCTACAGTCTTGAGCGTATTTAGCTCCAGGTTGTGTCGGCCGCACCAGAGCTCCAGGCGCTCCACTTCCTGTCGATATGCAGACTCGTCACCGTCCTTGATGAGGCCGATGACAGTGGTGTCATCTGCAAACTTCAGGAGTTTGACAGCCGGGTGCGTTGAGGTGCAGTCGTTCGTGTAGGGAGAAAAGAGAGAGAATCAGAATCAGAATCTTTATTTGCCAAGTATGTCCAAAAAACACACAAGGAATTTGTCTCCGGAGCCGCTCTAGTACGACAACAGACAGTCAATTTACAGAGAACACTTTTGAGACATAAAGACATTGAAAAAAAAACAGTCACTGAGCAATTAAGGGTTGCTAGTTATCTGGTTATGCCGGTACTTTTTATTTTTTTTGACAATTGTGCACAAAGATGCAGAGCCCTCTACCACTTAGAGCAGTTCGAAAGACTAATATTGCAATAATCCGGTGCAATGACCATTGTGCAAAGGGCGCCCAGACTTCCAAGCGAGTAGTGCAATAATCTGGGACAATGTTGATTTTGCAAATGTTGGAGATAGATAGAAGAGCAGCGGAGAGAGGACACAACCTTGGGGCGCCACAGTGCTGATGCTGCGTGTGGATGAGGTGGTCTCTCCCAGCCTCACCTGCTGTATCCTGGCCGTCAGGAAGCTGTAAATCCACTGGCAGATGGCAGGTGAGACGCTGAGCTGGGGAAGCTTGGAGGAAAGGTGTTCAAGGATGATGGTGTTGAACGCTGATCTGAAGTCCACGAACAGGATCCTCGCGTAGGTCCCTGCACTGTCGAGGTGTTCTTGGATGAAGTGCAGTCCCATGTTGACTGCATCATCCGCAGACCTGTTCGCTCGGTAGACAAACTGCAGGGGGTATTTTTGGTACTCGTGAATTTACCTATTCGTAGACTTTTTTTTTTTTTTTTTTACCGAGCTTCTGTTATTCACTGAATAGCTCGCCTATTCGCTGTTATGCTTCAGCCAAACTCCTGTCAAATAGAAAAGTGCTGCTTTGCCATCTTGTGGCATCTGTGGGCCATTATAAACCTTTTTAGGGGGACGTCAATTACTCGCAGATTTTCGCTATTCATGGCAGGGCTTGGTCCATGTCCCCTGCGTTCCTGTGTATGCTACGCTAATGAGCATGACTACGTTTTGATTACATGATTGTTTGAAGATTAACTTGGTAAAATGCTTGGTATCTTTATGGCTGGTGTCTTTGGACAAAAGTTAAATCCATGTATATCATTTATTTATACAAATATGATATGATATGCGGCACGGTGACCAACTGGTTAGAGCGTCAGCCTCACAGTTCTGAGGACCTGGGTTCAATCCCCGGCCCCGCCTGTGTGGAGTTTGCATGTTCTCCCCGTGCCTGCGTGGGTTTTCTCCGGGCACTCCGGTTTCCTCCCACATCCCCAAAACATCCATGAATTGGAGACTCTAAAATTGCCCGTAGGCATGACTGTGAGTGCGAATGGTTGTTTCTTTCTATGTGCCCTGCGATTGGCTGGCAACCAGTTCAGGGTGTACCCCGCCTCCTGCCCGATGACAGCTGGGATAGGCTCCAGCACGCCCGCGACCCTAGTGAGGAGAAGCGGCTCAGAAAATGGATGGATGGATGATATGATATATGTAAACACGAACAAAGCCTAAACAGTGAATATTGTCATCTTTGGTGGCTCTGTGGTGACATCTTATTTTAAAACAAAACAATGTAGACGTTTGAAAGTTCCTACGGTTGCTTTGATGTGGTCCCGTTCGCTGTTCACCCTAACCGGGAGGAAGTGCTTGGACTGGGTTTTGCCGAATGCGGAAGCAGGTTGTGCAAATACCAGATTAATTGGTCCAAAAGGGCAGCACAGTGAACAGTTCTCAGGTTAGGGGTTTGAATTCCATCTCACCTGCAACTAATGTGGACAAGCGCTATAGAAAAGGAATGGATGATCTCTTTTTTACAGGATAAACATTTACATTCAGTTAACATCGAAACTTTATTGTCAAAACTTGCTACCTTGCAGTGGTTGTTTCATGCCTCATCTGCCATGCTGCCCTGCCTCTAATCATTTGACCTGACTTTTTTGTTTGGCTAGTACAGTCTGTTCTGTAATTCTAACACACATTGACCCAAAAATCACAAAATATTATCCGCTAAAGATGCAGCCACACTGACTAGATTATCATAATGAACACATGCCTTTGCGAGTCAGCACGCCTTATCCCAAAACCATTGCAGGGTTTTTGTGTGACTGTGTGCGTCTCGATGTGTGATAGCAGCAGATGTTGCTCAAAAGTCTCAGGTGACGATGGAGAACCTTGAAAAACATTTAAAGATGCGTTTCAAGGACAGGCTGTTGCCTGATACCTGACGATGACACTTTTCATTAATATACATCACCTCCAGATTGGCTGCACAGCATTTGCGTAACATTAGCATACATCATATAGGTGCCGAGGTTGTGTGAATCAGACCTTTGATGTAAACTGGTGCCATTTCATACTGTTTCATACTGCATAAATATTAATTGAGTGTGTTGATTACCCATCCATCCATTTTCTATAGCGCTTGTCCTTATTGGGGTTACAGGTGAGCTGGAGTCCATGACAGCCGACTTTGGGCAAGAGGCAGGGTGCACTCTGGACTGGTTGCCAGCCACTCCCAGTATTTTAATTACATGCTGTTAAGATTGTTATATACGGCACGGTGTGGGCGACTGATTAGAGCGTCTGCCTCACAGTTCCAAAGACCTGGGTTCAAATCCCGGCCCCGCCTGTGTGGCGTTTGCATGTTCTCCCCATGCCTGCGTGGGTTTTCTCCGGGCACTCCGGTTTCCTCCCACATCCCAAAAACATGCATAGTAGGTTAATTGAAGTCTCCAAATTGCCCCTAGGTGTGAATGTGAGTGTGTATGGTTGTTTGTTTATGTGTGCCCTGCGATTGGCTGGCAACCAGTTCAGGGTGTACCCCGCCTCCTGCCCGAAGATAGGTGGGATAGGCTCCAGCACTCCCGCGACCCTAGTGAGGATAAGCAGCTCAGAAAATGGATGGATAGATAGTTATACAACCTGTTGTACAATGAAAGTTTTGTGTATTTTTGTGATCTGCCTAAACACATACACAAAAATACTACTGCACTTTTTCCATAAAACTACTTGCACTACTGTTCTGATTGACCTTGTAGTAGACAGACTAGAACGATGTTGCTCGTGCTAGTGTTATGGTGCTCTACCAGGTACAGTTCCAAACAGATCAGGGTATGTTTTGACGTCAGCACAAGAACGCAAGATCTCAATTTATCTGGAGAAAACTATTTGACGAAAGATGGCTGAGGTAGCCAAGGTGAACTTGATAGTACATATTCCTTTTTTAGCACGCTACAAGTCGCAAATTTCCATCTTCAATATTCTGCGGATAGCTTTTGTTTCTAGGAACAAGATCTCTGAAGTCAAAGGTAAACGTATCGTAATTTCTCACGTATAATGCACATTGTTTTCCCCAAAAAATGGCCAAAAGTCAATAGTGCGCATTATATATAGGTATAGGGGAAAACGAAAAAAAACTTTCACATTTTATAAATGTATGCCGCCATCTAGAGGTTATGAAAAAGCTGTACACTTTCATTCCAATATGCTACCGCCACCTAGATGTTATGAGAAAGGTGTAGACTTTAATTCTAATATGCCACCACCACCTAGAGGTTATGAAAAAGCTGTAGCCTACACTTTCATTCCAATATGAGAGAGGTACGTATAACTGCAAATATGTACAGTTGTGCTCATAAGTTTACGTACCCTGGCAGAATTTGTTAAATATTGTTTTTTTAAATACGACTGACGTCTGAACAACAACCATCATTAATATCTTTATGGTTATGTTTTGTTTGATTATAATGCTTTTCTGAAATGCTTGGCAGTTTAATTTAAATCCCATTAAAATAAAATTAAATGTGTTTCGCCTGGCCCTTCATGTTTTCTTGAAAGAATTGTACCCATCTTACAAATTCTGCCTGGGTAATCAAACATATAAGCACAACAGTGTGTTTTCTCATTTACTAAGTAAAAGTAGGGCTGTGAATTTCAAAATAAGAGCAGCTAAATGAAAAGAAAGTATTACGTGTTCAAATAAAGTGCTTAACTTCAGAATATTTCTTTGAAAAGACTTACAAAATTGGTAAAATGTCAACGTAGTACGTGTCTTTTCAGAGCAGTTATTGACCCATGACTGTACCTGCCCAAAATATCCACTAAACCTTAAACTCTCAGGCATAGCTTCTCTTTGTGAGCAAAAACAGAAAATAATAGCCTAGGTAACTGAGGAAAACAAATTAACTCAGTGAATGTTTCTTTTCAGCACTCTACCATCCACATTTATTGACCACTTACTGTACCTGTCACAATTATCCACTAAACCTCAAACTATCCAGTTTTGCTTTCTTTTTGGTCATAGCAAGGAAACCATTTATTTTTTTTAAATAACTGGAAAAATGATAGACTTGGGTGAAACGAAACATGGTCAGTGTTTCTTTAGGGGCCTCTACCCTTTAAAATTATCTACCAATGACTCATAATAGTGCACATCATTATTTAACCGCTCCCGTCCATCCTTTATATTGGTTTACGGTGGGGGAAACCTGGTCACACACATATGCGATGAGACTGTATTGTTTAAGGGTGAGGGGTTCTGGTGAGGCTCAGCCCTTGGACGCTGCAGCCAGGTGGTGACCTGGCATGCGGTAGCAGCTTCTCTGCAGAGAACTTGGCGATAGAGTCAAAATCACAGCCTGAGGGCTGCCCACTCTGAACAATCTGACGCACACATTTTGCCAGAAATAATAAAAGTACATTTTGATGGGTTCAAATATGGGTATAAATAAGGTACAGTACTGTGTATCTGTGTATGTTGTCTCAATAGATTCCGATTGTGAGTAGTTATAATCCACTTTTAGCATCTTAAAGCTGTTAATGTAAATCCTACAAAGCAATGGAACTATATGTCATGAACATGGTTAGGGCGACGGCGAGGAACGCAAGGCAAAAACATGGTGGACCCAATTGCAGGGAAGCAGGGAGGCAAGGCAGGAGTGCGGGAATCTCAAAATAATAATATTTAATCACAATGATAAAACAACTGGCGACTATGACAAAAACAACTGGCGACTATGACATGGCAAGACATGTGACAACGACAATGAACCGACAAAGACTGAAAGAACCCAGGGAACTAAATACAAACAAATTGACGAGACAACGAGGAACACCTGGACAAGACACGAGTGGCTGGAGAGAGCTGATTGGTCGACACAAAATAGACGAGAACAGGTGGACACAACAACCTAATGAGCACACGACAAACATGGAACACAGAAAAACATGGAACAAAACTAAACACAACCCAAACCCAAAACACAGACCATGACACTATATGGGATGAGGATTAATGCTATATTGCAGTGCACCCATGGACCAGTACCGGGCCACGGGCCATTTGGTATTTAGTACCACCTAAAAAAATATGTGGCTCTTCAAGTACCACCATCATGACCAACATTACAATACTGTTGCATGGTAGGCTGAAATGGTCGTCAAAAATGAGGCTGATGTTTTATTTAATATTATTGTGAGCGGCGGCACGGTGAACGACTGCCTCACAGTTCTGAGGACCGGGGTTCAAATCCCGGCCCTGGCTGTGTGGAGTTTGGATGGTCTCCCCGTGCCTGTGTGGGTTATCTCCGGGCACTCCGGTTTCCTCCCACATCCCAATAACATGCGTGGTAGGTTGATTGAAGACTTTAAATTGCCCGTAGGTGTGAATGTGCGCGCAAATGGTTGTTTGTTTATACGTGCCGTGCGATTGGCTGGCGACCAGTTCAGGGTGTCTCGCCCGAAGATAACTGGGATAGGCTCCAGCACGCCCGTGACCCTTGTGAGGTTAAAGCGGTACAGAAAATGGATGGCTGGAGGGATTATTGTAAGCCACTGTAACAGTCTGAACATTAACACTGTGCTTAAATATAGGAAAACAAAAAATTCACTTTAAATTATGACTGTTAAAATGTATTGCACATAAGTTAAATAAAAATTTTACTTCTGTTTAAAAAGAAACCATTCTTAACGATTAAATGTGCATGTCTTGTACTTGCGGCATGGTGGACGACTGGTTAGAGCGTCTGCCTCACAGTTCTGAGAAGCGGGGTTCAATCCCCGGCCCCACCTGTATGGAGTTTGCATGTTCTCCCCGTGCCTGTGTGGGTTTTCTCCAGGCACTCCGGTTTCCTCCCACATTTCAAAAACATGCATGGTAGGTTAATTGAAGTCTCTAAATTGCCCTTAGGTGTGAATGTGAGTGCGAATGGTTGTTTGTTTTTGTGTGCCCTGCGATTGGCTGGCAACCAGTTCAGGGTGTACCCCGCCTCCTGACCGACGATAGCTGGGATAGCCTCCAGCACTCCCGCGACCCTTGTGAGGATAAGCGGCTCAGAAAATGGATGGATGGATGTATTGTACTTCAAAGTTAAATACAACTGAAAAATTGTACTGAACGGGATTAAAAAAAAAAAAAAGTTTCAGGGAGTTTGAACATTTTCAGGAATTCAGAGATTTTTTTTTGACATACCACTCGAGGGAGCCCGCACACCATACTTTGAGAACCACTGCTATAGACTATACACTAATACATGTAAACAGTACATATTTGCTGTTCACAATGCTGCTGACTATTATCGCTGCTGTTCACTTTCACTACTGCATATACAGTTTCTATTAATGTACAGTTTCGTCATTGACTTATGGCAATAATACTTATCTATAGACTATATATCAGAATCAAAATCATCTTTATTTTGCCAAGTATGTCCAAAAAACACACGAGGAATTTGTGTCCGGTAGTTGGAGCCACTCTAGTACGACAACAGATCGTCAATTGACAGAGAATACTTTTGAGACATAAAGACATTAAGAAAAACACTGAGCAATAAAAGTTTGCTAGTAATCTGGTAATGTTTTTTAAAAAATGTTTTATTGATAGATATGTAGTTTTTTTTTTTTTGCTACATACAATGCTGCTGACTTATTGCTGCTGTTCACAATTACTGCTGTTTATACTGTATCGAATTTATTCATGTACAATTTTGTAATCGACATCTGTGAATGGCAATGCTGCTTACTGTATTTAAAGCTAATTTATTGATACACGTTTAGTTTTTTTGCAATAGACAATAATGCTGAGTATTCATACTGCTGTTCGCATTCACTTTGCGTACATATATAGTATTTATTTATGTACAGTTGTCTCCATACTGCTCGTCTATGTTCTCCTGGGTGCATTTTGGGGAAATTTGTCCCATTTTGTGTTTAATCTGATTTAATATGTCAGGTACAAAAATGATTGGACATGCATCTTTTTTTTTTGTGGCCCCCCAACTGGCTAATGTCACAATATATTATAAGTCAAAGTGAACCTGGCTTCCTTTTCATCCACTCAAACAACGATTAAAGGATGCTCGAAAAAAGATGTCACATAATACGACTAAAATTACCTCCCCCTGTGGGCCAGGGGGGCCGCCCGTTATGCACGTTTGAATCTCATCCGTGACCTTTGTCAAATGTCACCTGCCAAACATCTCTCCAATCTTCCGCCTCGCTCTCGTTTCACGCCGTCTATAATAAGAAGTCATAAAAAATTTTGGGCAAAATCTGCTTTACTATCAGTGCCAGTCATGGAGGAGAATCACTACCTCATTACCATCACTGTTTGAGGGCACGATTATGGGATGGAAGAAGCTGCGAGCTGGAGCTTGTGGGGCGTCACGTTGTTGATAAAGGGGCAAGGTTAAATTACACATTCTTACACATGGGTGCTTCACTTCTCTGTCCTCAACCCATGCTGTTTTTTTTACATGTAACAATAAAACTAGAATAGCACACCTCCACCAAGGTTGAACTGTTAACTACAGCGAGGGGAAAACATGAAACATCCCATTTTTGTGCCCATTTGTCTCTTTGTACGAAGGCCGGACAATTCTTGGTTTATTTGAGGTTGATAAAAGTTCATATATGCCCTGTGATTGGCTGGCGACCAGTTCAGGGTGTAACCCGCCTCTCGCCCGAAGATTGCTGGGATAGGCTCCAGCACGCCCGTGACCCTAGTGAGGATAAGCGGTGAAGAAAATGGATGGATGGATAAAGATAACTGCATTGTACCATTTTTTATATTTTTGGGGCTGGGCAAAGATTTCCATTGTGTTACAACAAATACCAAAAATCCACTTAACCCTTCTAACAAGTGAAAAATATATGGAACATGTATGGTTGAGTTTGTCCATTTGTTTCTTAGCTAGATAGGAATTATGCGGGACTCTACAATTTGCATTTTGAGGCTTGGGGAAGTTTCTTCGAGACTCAAAGGTGTAAAAGAGGGACAAAACAAAACATACAGTGCCATTTTTTGAATTTTCTTCTCTGACCATTTGTTTGTTTGTTTGCTAGGATGTGTGATGTAAGGGTTGGCTAGATATGTCATTTGCATTCTGGAGTGGGGAAACAGTTCCACCGACATCCGAATGGAAGAAAAAAATGCTCTCTTTGCTTTGCTTGTCAGGCCATTTGTTAGTTAACAATATGCCAGATGAAGGGACTGTAATAAAATAGATGAAATAAATAACCAACTCATCTAACAGAAGTTACAAAAGTAATGAATCTGTGTTTGTCTGTCCATTTGTAAGCTAACAAAACTTAAAGACCCTGTAAAGTGAATTCAGAAATCTGTTTCTAAACGTATTATAGTGTACATGTTGGACGATAATTGCTGAAATTGTGCAAAGACTGAGAACTAATTGCGGTGATATAGGGCTCTGTTTACATAGACAGCTCAAATACTGACAGATTCAGAATTTCATGTAAGCACAAGACTCGCTGCGCGTGTTTGCAGACCGGTCTGTGCCAAGCTGGGCATTTCAGCGCAGCAAGGGTGTGTCCTTCGATATACGTCAGGCAGAGTGACAATTTGGTAGCAGAAAGTCAGTCTACACTTACATATGCTCAGACCACGTCTAAATGCTGGTGCAAGGCTCTTGAACACTCTTCTCTGTGGTGCATCAAATTTTGTAGACATTTTTAATTTGACTCTACAAGGACTTTAAGGGGTTTGGCCGGATGGGACTCTACCATTTGCATTCTTGGGCCAGGTTAATGGATCCTCCTCAAATGGCGAAACAGGAAACAGTAATGTCTGACAGGAGGTGAGTGTGATTTCGGCTCAAAGTGTAGCACACTGGAAAAGTTGCTCCAGTGTGGTCAGAAAAACATGCGACACCAGTTCATCCTTGATGTAGGCCGTGGAGAAAAGCTTCGCACAGGGCTGAGGAATTCCAGTTGCTTTGATGAGCTCTGGTATGGAAGTCAATGGCCAAGTCTGCCAATGTCTGGTCCCCCTGCCGCATGTTCATTAACTCCCAAGTTGTGTGTACTGTGCCCATGACTGGCTAGAGTGCACTGACATGGGGCGTGTGTGACTTGGAACCCAAATGCGTCACACCGGGAAAGTTGAAAAGGATTTGAATGATCAATTTGAGATCATCTGTGAAAGGTCAAATCAAATCCAGTATACAGTTTAGTCAAGGACAGTCAACTTTCAGCTTCACAATCAGGAGGATCAGGCTTTGAAAATCGGCCAAAGTGATGCAAGACTTTTCAATCCACAAAATCCACAGATTTCCCTGTTGTCTTAATCCAAGATTCACAGAGAGCAGAATGAGGAACTCACACTCCAAGCAGAATCCCCAGCAGCCATGGGGACAGGAGCAGGCAAACATCAAAAGGCAGAACTGTCACTGGGTCATGTTGTAGCGTCCTGCTTGCATCTTCGGCAAACACTCTTAACACCGATGGCATCATCAACAAGGCCTTAAATAGGGAAGTGTCACTGACTTTGGCTCGTAGCATGTGATTGGATGGCTAATAGAACGTGATTGGCTGTCATGCCTAACATGTGACAGAAGAAATGGGACACTATGAAAATAATGTGACAATGTCAAACAACAGTGAAAAAAATCATCACAGAATCTTTGTTTGTCCGTCTGTTTTTTCGTTACTGTGCTATAAACATTTGTAGACTGGGCTGAGGGGAAAACTTCATTCGTGACACAAAATTTCACATTTTCACTTACAGTAGGTGTGACACATTGCCCCATCCATAGTACCTGGAAAAAATAGCATGTGACGCAAGCATGGGGAGAACATGCAAACTCCACACAGGAGGGCGGGAGCTGTGGTAAACAAATACATAATTGAAACTTTCTTTCACAATCAAGACCTGGTCAATTCTAGTAAGCAAATTAATCTATTATGGTGCTGCGAGCTGGCTGTATGCTTTTAATGATTCTGCCCTGGCAGAGTGCTGTGATCCCTCTGTGATGAAACAAATCACTGTGTGTGTCCTCGCCTCAATATGCTAATCCGGGTTTAATTATGGGCCGGTCCTAATGAGGGTCTCTTTCGCTCTCTTAGATGTGGAAATGCATCCAACAGTGTGGCAGTGGGGCTTTTGTCTGGTTTCTGTTCTTTGACTGAGTGAAAGGACATCAGACAATAATAATCAATAATAATCATCATCAAAGATTGAAGATTCATTTAAATGATAAATGAGTGCAAATGTAATCATAAATTTTAGTTCACCTTTTGGGATTTTGGTGATGGAGATGATTAAAAAAGGAAATTAAAATCAAAGCTGCCCCACAACCCAGAGCCGTTTCAATATTGCTATTGGGAGATTACTGACGTCACACTCATCACAGCAGTTGATACCTGACTGCATGACAGATGAATTCTCTGTCAGCCAAGTAATTACACAGGAAGTGCAAATATGGGCTGCAGGAAGTGTGGCTTTGTGACACCTTTGGTCACAGTAAGAAAAGCAGTTGCAATGAACAATTTAGAGCATACTACTGTAAATGTAAAAAAAAAAAAATACTGCATTATTGATTACCAGCGTGTGTGGGTTATTATAACGGTTCCTCCGAGGTTTTATTTGCTTTTCGATTTGGCTGTATCAGATGTCCTCATGGTATGTATATGGCCCATCCGCTGTAGGTTCCGCACCCGTATGCTGCAGCATAGCTCTTACTGTATGTGGTTTGCATTATTATCAAAAGTTGTTTACGGTGCTCCGAAAAACTATTTCCTTTGGTGTTGTCATTAAAAAAAGGCAATTGCAGGACAATATATTTCGAAACAATACTGCTGGTTAGCGCACTCAATGATAATGGAGCAAATGAACCAGTAAAACAAAATGGCCTCATTCTATGGGGTTGTCAGGCTGTTTGTCTAAAAAAATCATAAACATCAACCAAAACAAGAGTTTTAAAGGAGACATTATGCATTTTGCAAATCTCATTTGTTGCCGTGCTGCAAATCGCCCATTTGAGAGAGATTGCTAGTGGGCAACTGGCCTGGCTTTGAACTGGCCATCCTGCCCCATGTACTGCTGGGATAATGGCGAGTATGGCTTTTGTTACCATGACAACTAGGGTGGAGCTATGGGATTGAAAAGGGCAAGCAAGCAAGTTGGGAAAAGGGAGCGCCCGTTAAGTCAATAAAGCCTTTACACTCCTGCAGGCTGCACTTCATACACTACACTGTGTGTATGTGGAGCATGGACACGTCACCAAACAAATAGAGTGCTGCCTTTAGATACGAGTGCCTAGACTTACAAGTTTTTCGAGATACCAGCCATCGCTTCGCTAATTTTTTTGTCTTGAGATACAAGCAAAACATTGAGACACCCAACCCCAAATTTAGCAACACCCTGCCAGCATCAAATTGCATTGGATTCCTTGCAATGAACGAACAATATCAGTTAGGGGTGGTAAAGTACCATTAAAATGGCTTGCTCACTTCCAACACACCCCACAGAAGAAGAACAAGGAAGGAAAATACAATAATTCCAGTTGTGTTTTGTGCTCATATTTTCTGTGTTTGCAGGTTATGTGCAGTGCATGTTGTTACTGCGTGTTTTTGTGGAGTACTCTGTTGAGTGCAATTTTTCATATGAAAATTAGACATTAGAAAAACGAACTGCTTACCTTTAGCTTTGATATGATAGCAGGGGGCGGCACGGTGGACGACTGGTTAGAGCGTCTGCCTCACAGTTCTGAGGACCGGGGTTCAATCCCCGGACCCGCCTGTGTGGAGTTTGCATGTTCTCCCCGTGCTTGCGTGGGTTTTCTCCGGGTACTCCGGTTTCCTCCCACATCCCAAAAACATGCATGCTAGGTTAATTGACAACTCTAAATTGCCCGTAGGTGTGAATGTGAGTGCGAATGGTTGTTTGTTTGTCTGTGCCCTGTGATTGGCTGGCAACCAGTTCAGGGTGTACCCCGCCTCCTCCCTGATGACAGCTGGGATAGGCTCCAGCACGCCCGCGACCCTAGTGAGGAGAAGTGGCTCAGAAAATGGATGGATGGATGATAGCAGGGTTGTCCCGTGGGGGATGTGGGTGATTTTGCATTACAGTGAATCAGTGTACTTACTTGAAAGTGATTCTGGGTCGTCTTCCAACTTAGTTGACCATGTCGTGGGCAGTGAAACTTGGTTAGCCTCGCTGTTACATAAGAGAGAGACACAGTTTTTAGAAATAGGTAGATAACAAAAGATTTACTTAAAGGTTGAGTGTGCAAGGTAAAAAAAAAAAAAAAAAACAAAAAAAAAACACTATTTATGTTCAAACTGTCTGTATGACTTGACAGTAGAATATTATTAAGATGATTTTTTTTTTTTTAAACTCTGTCCCCATATAATGGCTCTAATTTAAATAATACTGTCCGGAATGTCCGGAAACCATCAAAAAAGTTAATTTATAAATGTAAGGAAAAGTCATGTGATTACCCCAGAAAAGGGTGGGGAACTTACAACGGCATAGGAAATTAATAATTCATTGCTCATAACCTCGAAACCTTGGGACCATCATAAGGACCCCTTTTGTTTCGTTTCTTCATTTGTGGAAAAATGGCTTTAAAACATGAACAGACTGGAGATCAACCAGCATCCTGGACTGAGTTGTTTTCGGCACTGCACCATACTGACAGCTGTTCAGAATACTTTGGTTATGTGCTTAAACTACAATTTAAATGAATACCTCTCTGACAGTGTCAATAAAAAAAATTTTTTTAAATCTTTGTATAGGCCGAATATTTGATGCAGCTCTTGTGTACCTCATTAGCATATAGAGGTTTGCCTAGTATTGTGTCCCGGGAATGCATTAAATCAAAGCAGTGCCAATTATCAATATTTCAAGTGCAAGAGGTGTGTGTCTGTGTGTGTGCGTGTGCGCGTGTGTGAGATGCATAGTTGGAGCATCTGTCCAACGTGCTGAAAGCTGCCGCTCACGGGGGGCAGGTCACGTGACTGCGCTTCCTTGCGCACGTATGCGTCGAAGCGAGTGCGCGCGCACGCACTTCCACCCTCACAATGAGGGGCTCTCTCCTCGCGTGGATGCTCTGGTTTCATCTCAGCCTTTAACACGCACGTGGTTCTTTTTGAGTGCGTCTTCTTTTCTTTTCTTCTTTTTTTTTTTAATTTAGGAAGGTAGGGGGGGGGGGGGTTCTCTCTCAAAAGAAGGGGAGCTCGCGCAACTGCCCGCCAAGTGTGAGTGTGAGGAGGAGGAAGAGGAGAAAGATGTAAGAAGCGGCAGGTAGTGCGCATCCTCCCGGGGGGCTGCAACATGCAGAAGGGGATGAGACTCAACGATGGCCATGTCACCTATCTGGCGCTGCTTGCCAGGAAGGACGGCACCAGGCGCGGGTGCCTGAGCAAGAAAAGCTCGGACAACACCAAATGGCACCCCAAGTGGTTCTGCTTGCTGCAGAACATGCTCTTCTATTTCGAGAACGACTCCAGCTCGCGCCCTTCTGGACTCTACCTGCTGGAGGGATGCGCGTGCGACAGAGCGCCCTCACCCAAGCTGCCGCCCTCCGCCAAGGAATGCCTGGAGAAGCAGGTAGGTAGCTTTGGAATCTGTGCATAGGGAGTGCTCAGAAATGCTGTCATTCAAATACAGATGAGCCTATAGGTCTCAAAAATGAACTTGTGGTCTTACTGTTTTCTTGCTGAAGCAAAACATTTGAGGGAGAAGAACACAAACTTGCATCCAAACTTTTTGTAGACTGCCACCTGGTGGAGGCGGCTTGCCCTTCCCCTGCAGTTTTGACGTATTGATTGAACTCCTTGTCTTGATATTAATAGCATCCTACCTTGGCAACTGCGTCTGCCCGCTACGTGGCGGTATGATTCTGCGGCTAGAGAGCTCACATTGCCACCAAAGCTTTGGGAAAATACTCTTACTGCGTTTCTCCACTCTAAATTGAACGCAAAGCACTTCTCGGGCAGATTGCGTTGGGAAACTGCATGGCTGGTTGCAAGCAAACGCTTTTGGAGGTTGGAGGAGTGTTGATGACAGTAATGGGGGGTTCTTAAAGCAAGCTGATGACGGCAGTCGGCCTGTGTGAAAGCAGTCTTCTGCAGCACAGGCTCGTGAAGAAGTGAAGCCAAAAATCTCCACATGCTCATCGTTTCTATCTGGCTGCTAATCATAATCAAACCTTCATTATCTGTGCAGTTGTAGCTTGGCTTGTGAATGTCCCATTAGAGTTAAGAGTAGTCAGTTGATTTTTTTGCACGGCTGTGAGCCAAAATTTCATACTCCATAGCTTGAGTGCAGTGAAAACCAAAATGGAGCAAATAAAGTACCGGTACTGTAATGCCCTCACATGTGGACAAGGAGAGCCAGATTCAGTCGCTGATGAACTTTCAGTCGTTTGTTGTCTGGCACAAAAAGTCAAACACACAATTACAAAATGAGAACACTCGCAAGGAGCTGCTGTCGGCCCAACCTGACTCCAGCTCGTGATGTCACTCACTAGGCCACGCCTAACACACACATTCTACAGTATGTATAGTAATTGCACTTTATTACACCAGTTTATTCATTTACATTTTCTTTTAAAGGAATGCTATTAAGTTTGCTTCGTCAAAGACAGCAAGCAATTTCAAGACTTTAGATTGGTCAATAGTTTGTGAAAATAACAGACCCACATGGGGACTAACCAGTAGTATAGATTTGTGAAAGAATACCGCTGGCATCAGGCGGGAACCTCATGTCTAACTCTGGTCAACTTCATATTTTTTCACAAATCGATACTATTGGTCAGTCACACGTGGGTATGTTATTTTTCTCAAATTATTGACCATTATATAGGGTTGAAAATTGCTTACTTTCTTTGATGATGCAACTTTAATGTCTTTTTTTTACCTGAAAAGTGATGGTTTTGGAGAAGCAAGGTTTCCGTCCAATGCCAGCGATATGAAATTGGCCAAATTTGGACATAGGAGGTTTCTGCCTGACAGTGATGATATGTAAAACATTATGCTGTTGTGACAAAATGTTCTATTCTATAATAAATATTCATTGCAAGAAAGAGGAGCTGTGGAGCAAACGCAGAGAATACAGCTAAAACACATCAACTGTTGATACTATGCTAAGATGGCGCCTCTCCGTGTGGTCCCCTCGGTTACGCAGTCTCTAGTATTGTTTTTGTTTCTCTGTTTTTCGTTCGTCTTTGGAGACATTACACGACTCACTTACACAAGGGGAGACTTGCTAACCATCAAGGAGGCTACTCCGGACTTTCTTTCACCAACTTTCGCAAATCCGCTCAGTTTTTTCCCTGAGTTATTCACCGGAGCAGCGACTGCGGTCTTTGGCGCATGGAGGCGGAGCCACTACAGAGGGAAGCGAGCCGGAATCCAGGTGAAACTCCGCAAGAGAGGATACAGAATGGCGTTTCCGTCCATCCACCTTGCGAATCTACCCTCCCTACCCAACAAAATGGGCGAGCTTCATCTTCTGATAAAGACCAGTAAAGACTTCGGACGTTCCGCCGCCATGTGCTTTACGGAGACTTGGCTTTGTGACGCTTTACCCGATGGCGCCGTCATGCTTCCCGGCTTCCATCTTCACCGGGCAGACAGCGACATGGAATCATCGGGGAAAACAAAAGGCGGCGGGATATGCTTCTATATCAATGATAACTGGTGTACGGACATCACGGAGCTCAGCACACACTGCAGACCACATTTGGAGTCGCTGTTTTTGAACTGTAAGCCATTCTACTCGCCGCGTGAGTTCGCATCGTTCATTCTCACTGGTGTATACATTCCGCCTCAAGCTAACACGAACGCCGCACTGCTAATGCTCAACGAAATTGGAAAAAAAACACCCGGACTCACCCCTCATTCTTGGGGACTTTAAAAAAGCTAAACTCAACCACGAACTCCCTAAATACAAGCAGCACATCGACTGTCCTACCAGGGAAAAAATCATTTTGGACCACTGCTATACTACGCTAAACAACACATACCGGGCAAAAGCTCATGCAGCACTGGGCTCGTCTGATCATTGCTTAATTCACTTAATACCGACATACAGGCAAGAACTTAAATGCACGAAGCCTACAGTGAAAACAGTGAAGAAGTGGACCAATGACGCAAAGATGGAACTTCAAAGCTGTTTAGACTGCTCAGACTGGAGTGTCTTTGAAATTCAGCTGGCAGCCTGGATGAATATACGGACATTGTCACATGCTATATCAGTTTCTTTGAAGAGGTTTGTGTACCAACAAAGTCATTTCGCAGTTTCAACAACAACAAGCCGTGGTTCACTGCCAAACCTAAGCAACTTTGCCAAGCTAAGGAGGATGCATATCAAAGCGGGGATAGGGGCCTGTATAATCGAGTTAGAAACCAGCTGACGAAAGAAATTAACATTGCAACGAGGAACTTTGCAGCAAAGTTGGAAAAACAGTTTAGACTGTTTTTCGACTCTAAATCAGTCTGGCATGCATTCCAATCGCTGACTAATTACAAGCGACGATCCCCCCAAGCTGAGAACAATAGCACACTAGCCAACGACTTGAATACCTTCTACTGCAGATTTGAAAAGGACACTTTCACACCCCACACCCACTCGGCCGCACCATCGACCACAATCACACCTCTGACTTCTGCGTTAACCATCCACGAACAGGATGTGAGACGCATCTTCAAACAACAAAAGATTAACAAAGCGGCATGCCCAGACAATGTGTGCCCATCCTGCCTCAAAGTCTGCGCGGACCAGCTCGCTCCAGTCTTCACAAAGATCTTCAATTGATCTCTGGAACTGTACAAAGTACCATCCTGTTTCAAACGCTCCATCATCATTCCAGTCCCCAAGAAACCTACAATCTCGGGTCTAAATGACTACAGGCCTGTTGCCTTGACATCTGTGGTCATGAAGTCCTTTGAACGTCTCGTGATGGACCACCTCGAGAGCATCACAGGTCCCCTGCTGGACCCCCTGCAGTTTGCCTACCGAGCGAACAGGTCTGCAGATGATGCAGTCAACATGGGACTGCACTTCATCCAAGAACACCGACAGTGCAGGGACCTACGCGAGGATCCTGTTCGTGGACTTCAGATCAGTGTTCAACACCATCAGTCCAGAACTCCTTTCCTCCAAGCTTCTCCAGCTCAGCGTCTCGCCTGCCATCTGCCAGTGGATTTGCAGCTTCCTGACGGGCAGGACACAGCAGGTGAGGCTGGGGGAGGCCACCTCTTCCAGCATCAGCACTGGGGCGCCCCAAGGTTGTGTTCTCTCTCCGCTGCTCTTCTCTCGCTAGACGAATGACTGCACCTCAACGCACCCGGCTGTCAAACTCCTGAAGTTTGCAGATGACACCACTGTCATCGGCCTCATCAACGACGTTGACGAGTCTGCATATCGACAGGAAGTGGAGTGGCTGGAGCTGTGGTGCGGCCGACACAACCTGGAGCTGAACACGCTCAAGACTGTAGAGATGATCGTGGACTTCAGGAGGCATCCTTCGGCACAGCTGCCCCTCACGCTGTCCAGCTGCCTTGTATCAACCGTCAAGACCTTCAAGTTCCTGGGAATTACAGTCTCTCAGGACCCGAAGTGGGCGATCAACATCAACTCCATCGTCAAAAAGGCCGAGCAGAGGATGTACTTCCTGCTGCTTCTGAGAAAGCACGGCCTGCCACAGGAGCCGCTGAGGCAGTTCTACACAGCGGTCATCGAATCGGTCCTGTGTTCTTCCATCACAGTCTGGTTTGGTGCTGCTACAAAAAAGAACAAACTGCGACTGCAACGGACAATCAAAACTGATGAAAGGATTGTCGGTACCCCCCTACCCACCCTTCCGGCTCCTTCCCTCAGGTAGGCGCTACCGATCAATGCAAATTAGAACTAGTAGACATTCCAACAGCGTCTTCCCTCTTGCAATCAACCTCTTAAACAACTAACCTACAATTCCATTGCAACATGCTGCCAATTTTTTTTGTCTGAGTTTGCTGTCACATTTCTGTCGGGCCAATTATATATTCCTCGTGCACTCACTGTAGTAGTCTCGCCACGCTGCACTATTTGCAGATCTGTTGTTGACCAATACTGGCCACTCATGCCAGAGTAGCATCTGCTCCATTTGCACACTGATTGAGGAGTATCTGCAACATTTGCACAATCAACATTGTCCCAGTTTATCGCACTACTCGTCACTTTAAACCGCATACACTCCTTGAAGTCTCGGCTCCCTTTGCACAATGGTCATTGCACCGGACTATTGCTATATTAGCCATTCGAACTGCTCTCAGTGCTAGAGGACTCTGCATCTTTTTGCACAATTGTCAAAATAATAAAATAATAATTATACCGACATTACCAGATAACTGGCAACCCTTTATTGCTCAGTGACTGTTTTTTGTCAATGTCTTTATGTCTCAAAAGTGTTCTCTTTCAATTGACTGTCTATTGTCGTACTAGAGCGGCTCCAATTACCGTAGACAAATTCCTTGTGTGTTTTTTGGACATACTTGGCAAATAAAGATGATTCTGATTCTGATTCTGACTAAACATTAGGCTGCCTCGTGATCACAAAACATACAATTCTTTCAAACTGGGCATTCAAAATAACCAACGATAATGAGCCACATAATGCTTCACTGAGCCTCCAGACAAAGCTCATATTTGATCACATGCAGCAGTCTTGTTAGATATATTTCCATTGAAGTTGTGTCAAATAGTTTTTTTTATCCAGCTTTTGTATTGATAACATCAGCACTTTGTTGCAACGACTGTTTAGAACTTGGTTCACTGTCAAGTATACATGTCTCCCACAGCGTGTCAGGACAAGAGTATTTTGATAGAGGGGGGGAGAAAATATGAGCTGATGACATGTAAGGTGACAGCTGCTCATGCAGGCTGCTGCACTCCATTTATTTCAACAGTGATTTAATGCATTTGAAAGGCTTCAATTAGCATCGCTCTGTCTTCTGATTCACCACGTGTCTCGTGTCATGCGTGGTGTGAAGACGACTGTTTTATGAGTGTGCATGTGTGCGTGTCTGTGTGTGCGTGTCATGCGTGGTGTGAAGACGCCTGTTTTATGAGTGCGTGTGTGTGTGTGTGTGTCTGTGCGCACTGGTGTTTGTTCTATGAGAGAATGTTTTGGCACTATTAGCAATAACGACTTGGGTCAACAAGGCCTCATACCAAGTAAAGTAGGCCTACAGTACTCCCATAAGTAGCATACACACATACCGATAATTGGGCAAAATTCGAGCATTTCCTCCCATTCGAGTAGAAGTCAACAAAGGCCAGATTATTGGATGTTTCTTAAAGATTATCCTGAGTGATTATTCTCCTCTGTGGAGTGTGTTAAGAGGAATTCTTTCCCCTCGCCGATCTACTTGAAAAACAGTCAGGCTGACAATGCTAAATGTTAAACCTGTTCAGTATTTACGATGGCAAATGGTCAGCACTGAGTTCAGTTGAGCCAGGGAGAGGTAACGTCAAACTGAACAATGAGCAAGTGACCTGAAGCTTGCGCTATTGCTGGACACAAATAGGTGGTTAGGTTGCTTGGAAACCTGTCTCTAAAATCATTCATCACAAAAATGACACGGAGAAGAGATAAGATAACAGTTAGCCTTGCTCCTATATCAAGCCATTTGAGCATTTATTTGATATCAGTGACATCCATCTTAAGGTCCATGTACTAGTACGTTCTGTGTCCTCACTAGTAAGGCAATTCAGTGCATTGGACATCCAGTGACTTCTCCAACAAAGAGAAGCCCTAGAACTACACTGTTAGACATTCCTGTACATTCTACATTTACCACATACCATACAGTAAAATACTTTAAAGTGATTATACAGTAATTGATTACAGTCTATACAACATCATGGGATTTTGGTTGACGTCCCACAGAGAGTTACTGTATCTTGTAGCAGAAGCCGCATGCCTCCCAGCATGCATTGCACCATGAAATGTTGGACTGTTGCTGTAATAAAGACCTTACTCCTTAATGATTCATGAGCAATCAGGATTAACGTAACATGAATGATGTGTGTTTGTTACCCATAGTTCGTTGAATGTGTGTCTTATTTAACTGTTGTGTTATATTTATGTTGCACTTTGTTTTCATAAAACCCAGACTGTGGGCTGTGTGTGATAGAGTGACATCCCAGATCCTGGTCAATTCAGCTGTATGCTAAGTGAAGCTAAGCTAAGTGTTACCTGGTGATTTATCCACTACATTATATATGAGATTGAGCTTCCTTGTGATTACTCAATTTGGCTACTTCTTCTCCCAGCCAAAAGAGCTCCCATTTTCCTTGTGTGAATCATCAGCACCACAATGAATAAAGATATTGATTAAAAATATATACAGTAACTCTGTTTATAGTGTGTGACGTCAACCATAATTCCATGATGCAGTAGAAACTATATTTAGTTGAAGTCTAAGCACTTTACAGTATTTTACTGCATGGTATGTGGTAAATAACTGTAGAATTTACAGCCATTAAGTGTACAGTAATATATGTTCCCAGCATGCATTGTAATATTCATGCATCCACAGGCTTTAAGAATTTCAGTGTAAATAACAAGATGCATATATAACAACAGACACATGCAAGAAAATATGATAATACAAGAAAGAGAATGATCCTAAAAATCTATTGTGTAAAATACTGAACGCTAACAATGTGGCACCGTTGCAGAAAAGCGTTGTTGAATCTTCTTTTCCTTTCGGCTTGTCCCGTTAGGGGTCGCCACAGCGCGTCATCCTTTTCCATGAGAGCCTATCTCCTGCATCCTCCTCTCGAACACCAACTGCCATCATGTCTTCCCTCACGACATCCATCAACCTTCTCTTTGGTCTTCCTCTAGCTCTCTTGCCTGGCAGCTCCATCCTCATCATCCTTCTACCAATATACTCACGCTCTCTCCTCTGGACGTGTCCAAACCATTGAAGTCTGCTCTCTCTAACTTTGTCTCCAAAACATCGAACCTTGGCTGTCCCTCTGATGAGCTCATTTCTAATTTTATCCAACCTGGTCACTCCGAGAGCGAACCTCAACATCTTAATTTCCGCCACCTCCAGCTCTGCTTCCTGTTTTCTCTTATAAACTTTGCCCTTCATCCTAGCAGAGACTCTTCTGTCACATAACACACCTGACACCTTCCCCCACCCGTTCCAACCTGCTTGGACCCGTTTCTTCACTTCCTGACCACACTCACCATTGCTCTGGACGGTTGACCCCAAGTATTTAAAGTCCTCTACCCTTGCCATCTCTTCCCCCTGTAGCCTCATTCTTCCCCCTCCACCCCTCTCATTCATGCACATATATTCTGTTTTACTTCGGCTAATCTTCATTCCTCTTCTTTCCAGTGCATGCCTCCATCTTTCTAACTGTTCCTCCAGCTGCTCCCTGCTTTCACTGCAGATCACAATGTCATCTGCAAACATCATGGTCCACGGGGATTCCAGTCTAACCTCATCTGTCAGCCTATCCATCACCACTGCAAAAAGGAAGGGGCTCAGGGCTGATCCCTGATGCAGTCCCACGTCCACCTTAAATTCTTCTGTCACACCGACAGCACACCTCACCGCTGTTCTGCTGCCCTCGTACATGTCCTGTATTATTCTAACATACTTCTCTGCCACTCCAGACTTCCGCATGCAGTACCACAGTTCCTCTCTGGGTACTCTGTCATAGGCTTTCTCTAGATCTACAAAGACACAATGTAGCTCCTTCTGACCTTCTCTGTACTTTTCCATCAACATCCTCAAGGCAAATAATGCATCTGTGGTACTCTTTCTAGGCATGAAACCATACTGTTGCTCGCAAATACTCACTTCTGTCCTGAGTCTAGCCTCCACTACTCTTTCCCATAACTTCATTGTGTGGCTCATCAACTTTATTCCTCTATAGTTGCCACAGCTCTGCACATCACCTTTGTTCTTAAAAATGGGCACCAGTACACTTTTCCTCCATTCCTCAGGCATCTTCTCTCGCACTAGAATTCTATTGAACAAGCTGGTCAAAAACTCCACAGCCACCTCTCCTAGATGCTTCCATACCTCCACAGGAATGTCATCAGGACCAACTGCCTTTCCATTTTTCATTCTCTTTAATGCCTTTCTAACTTCCCCCTTACTAATCATTGCCACTTCCTGGTCCACCACACTTGCCTCTTCTACTCTCCCTTCTCTATCATTTTCCTCATTCATCAACTCCTCGAAGTATTCTTTCCATCTACCTAGCACACTGCTGGCACCAGTCAACATATTTCCATCTATATCCTTAATCACCCTAACCTGCTGCACATCCTTCCCATCTCTATCCCTCTGTCTGGCCAGCCTGTATAGAAAAGCGTTGTTGAATATGCTTCTAATATATACATGTCGATTTGGCAGTAGCAGTATGTTGACATTTGAGGACGCTCATTGTTGAGGTCAAGAGAAAGGAGCCAATTGCTGCTTTTGCAGAGTATTGCCTGATTCAGGTAAGCTAATTAACTGGTATTATGAAATAATAATTCACAGCTGGTGTATGAATACAGCATACAGTGGTGATAACCATTATTGGCACCCATTAAGTTTTAAGTACTAAATGTGGAATATCTCCTGAAGAAAATGAATCAAGTCAAACAACATTTTTGTATAGAGAACTTGTGTTTCATAAAAAAAGAGCAATTGATAAACAATATTTTATGGACAGATGAAACAAAAATACAGCTTTTTAGCAATGCACACAAACAGTATGCTTACAGAAAACGCAATGAAGCCGTTAAGGAAAAGAACACCCTGCCAAGAGTCAAGCATGGTGGAGGATCCATAATGATGCGGGGCTGCTTCGTTACATCTGGTACTGGAGTCTTTGACTATATCACAAGTATCATGAAATCAGAAAATTATCAAGAGATTTTAGAGCGAAATGTCTTACCCAGTGTAAGAAAACCTGGTTTGAGGCGAAGATCATGGGTCCTCCAGCAAGAAAAAAGACCCAAAGCACACATCCAAAAGCACACAGAAATGGTTAAAAAGGAAAATATGGACTGTTTTAAAATGGCCAGCAATGAGTCCTGATCTCAATCCAATTAAAACAAAATTTTGGGGGGGGGGGAGCTGAAATCCTCCACTGGGAAAAAGAACCCTGCAAATGTTCAAGAGCTTGAACAAATTGCAAAGGAAGTGTGGGAGAAAATATCACCTGAGAAGTGCAGAAACTTATAGATGGATACAAGAAATGTTTGGAGGCCGTCATCCCTGCCAAAGGCTGTGCAACCAAATATTACTGCACATGCTATTTTGTATGTATTTCTTTTTTATTACAAAATCTAAGTTGAAAAAAAAATTTCTTTGTTAAATTACTTTATTTAGACATTTTATTTATTTATTCCATTTTATTTATTTATTCCATTTATTTATGAAGATATTATACAAGTGCCAATAATGGTGAGCACGACTAGATCAAATGGTGTGAGACTCCAGAATCCAATTCATACAACTCACCTCCCACTTTTTGAAGTTTTTTTTGTCTTTTTTACAGTAACTGACTTAGAAAAGTGTTGTTAATCAGTTATTGTAAAAACCCTATCAAATGTCTAACAGTATAGTATAATTGTATAGTGCTTCACTTGCAGTACCAACTACAACTAACTTCCACACAGTTTTGTCTCACTCGTAACATGTACTTGCCCTACTAGTATACCAAAGTTGTCATACTCATGAGTACAAAAAGTGTACTAGTACATGCATTGTTAGACATTTTATAGGGTTTTTACAGTAACTTACTGGCAAGAGTGTCGCTACTACCACTCTTTCTTTGTTGTATTTTCCATCCGTCTGGATGCCTTATGTGACCATGCTGCCACTCACATGTCAGTCTTGGTACATGACAGACATTTGCAGGACTACAGTACTTTTCTATTAGACAGGGCTATGGTGCCATCTTGTGGCATCTCAAGGTATTTCAGAAAGAGTACAAAACAGCGAATAGACGAGTTTTTCAGTGAATAACAGAGGATAGGTTAAAAAATCCAAATAGGTGAATTTGCGACTCGGCAGGGGAACACTGTGTACATTCATTCTTTAAACACTCTTCTGTATTCAATATAAAAAATACAGCTCAGAAAGTGTGCAAAACAGCCCCATCTGCTGGAGCTGTCACTTGTGCTTGTCAAGTCAATACACGTCTCATCACTGTCGCACTGCTGAAGCTCGTGCTGATGCGTCCACCGCAGGTGAAATGAGGACAAGGAAAGGAAGCAGTGGACCAAGTGTCTGAGGGCATGCAGAGCTCCACCAGGATCGACACTTGAGTCAATGAGCGGGTTGTGGAAATCATGTGAGGTGACAAAACCTGTTACATATGCACACCCGCTTGGTTCCATGGTGAGCGTGTGTGTGTGTGTGTGTGTGGTGGCGTGTTTGTGAAAGCTGCTGGAGGAAGGGCCGTGCAAGTGGATCTTATCAGTGTGTGACAGGAGAGGGACAATGCAGCGAATCGATGCCAAGCCAACTGCCACCTTGCAGGCCTACAGTGCTTTTTATAGCTGCACTCACTCAAATAAAAGACAAACAACAAAAAAGCATCTTCCCCCTCCATTCCTCCTCAATTAGCTCTCCTTTCTCATTGTTGTCTATGTAGTGTTCCACTTTCATATTCCCAATTTAGCGGGCGAGCTACGTTTAAGCCCGCTGTTACTATGGCAACCCCTATTTGCATCAGTTAAAAAAAAAAAGTGTATTTGAAATATGAGTTGTTATTGTGCACTGAGAGAGAAATATGAGAGGAGGGTAACGGAGTATTGTGTGAATGCAAAAGTGGGTCACATTAAAAAAAAGAACAAAAATATGTAAAGCGAAGTTTACATATCGTCACAAATAACTTTATTTTACTGATTGATTAATAATCTGCTCTTCGGGAGCTTTGGGAGTCTAAAATCAATTTGCGCAATCCCTTGTTGAATCCTGCTAAATATTGTATCGCTCATAACATATATTGTTTAACATCAGCAAGTAATGTTAAATGGTTTTAAGACAAATGGTTTGAATTATTATGAACCTTTAAATATCACTTTAATCCTGTTAGTTTTTCTATTATTTGTTTATTGACTGTTATCCATTTGTCAAGTTTGTTTGTATTTATAGCATATAGCAAAAATAATTACTAGTGTTTATTTAACTTAACCTGCCACCCTCAGCATCAAAAACTGAAATCAACTATAACTGCCAATGAGTCTTTCACAGCTGTGGAGATATTTTGGCCCGTTCTTCCTTACAGAATTGTTTCATTTCAGCAACATTGGATTTTTTTTATGGTCATACCATAGCATTTCAATCAGATCTAACTCCAGACTTTGACTAGGCCGCTCCAAACCCTTAGTTTCTTTTCCATTTTCTTTTTAAAGACATTCAGAAGTCCACTGATGGTGTTGTGGTGCATTCGCCTGACTACGGTGCAGTCAGCGTGGGTTTAGTTCCCACTCAGTGACTGTGTGAATGTGAGTGTGAGTGGTTGTCCGTGTCTATATCTGCCTTGTGACTGACTGGCAACCGCTTCAGGGTATAGTCCGCCTTTTGAACGAAATGAGCTGGGATAGGCTCCAGCACCCTGCTACCCTGAACAGGATAAGCGGTATTGAGAACATATACATGGATTGATGGACATTCAAAAGTTGACTTGCTAGTGTATTCTGCTTCAGAAACCAAGTGTGCTTCAGTTAAGGTAACAAACCGAGGGTCCTTCAGGATTTTCTGGTAAAGAGCAGAATTTATGGTTCCACCAATTACAGCAAGTCATCCAGGTCCTGAACTAACAAAGCAGCCCCAGACCATCACACGACCACCACCATGTTTGACTGTTGGTGTGATGTTCTTTTTCTGAAATGCATTGTTACATTTACACCAGATGTAACGAGACACACACCTTCCAAAAAGTTAGCTTTTTTCTTGTCAGTCCATAGAATATTCTTCCAGATGTTTTTTTTTGTAAGACAAGCCTTTGTTCTTCTTAGTCAGCAGTGGTTTTCGCACCTCATGGATGCCATTTTTGCCCAGTTTCTTCGCTATTGTTAAGTCATGAAAACTGACCTTTACTGAGGCAGTGGAGGCCTGCAGTTCTTGAGATCTTGTACTGGGGTCATTTGTGACCTCCTGGATGAGTTGTCGCTGTGCTCTAGGGGTAATTTTTGTAGGGCCGGCCACTCCTGGTAAGGTTCAACTTTCCAAAAAATGTGATTAGCCAATGTTAATTGATGATTTTGGGGGGACACTTACTTTTTCTCACAGGGCCAGGTAGATTTTTTTTCCTGAATAAATAAAACAATTTAAAAACTGCAGTTTATGTTTACTTGGCTTATCGTTGTCTGATATTTACACTGGTTTGATGATCTTAAACATCAAAGTGGGGAAACTATGAAAAAAATTAAGAATTTGAGAAGGGGGTAAATACTTTTTCATGGCACTGTATTTATTTATATATCGATATGCATACAGTATACAGTATATATATATATAAATAGGTAAATGTAATAGGAATGTAATGTTATGTAGGTAAATTTCTAAATATGTTCACAAAATACGAGACATCATATGACGTCCAAAAGGTTTCATGCGCTAAACTTTTATGGCAGGAGGCAGTTGCTAGGCAACCAACATAGATTGGATGGACCAGGTTCAAAAAAAATTCATTCATCCATCAATCCATTTTCCGAACCGTTTCTCCTCACTCGGGTCGCAGGTTGTGTGAAATTATTGTGAATTGTGAATAAAAAATTTATTATATATTTTGATTGGTACAATGCTCATACTAAATGTCATTATGGCAGTTTATTATTATTATTTCAAAAATGTAATAACTCGGAGAAAGTCAGGACATGCTAACATGGAAGAACCACGAAGTGTGTTATTGACAAACGCTTTTGTTGTACTCCTCATCATCGGGAAATATGGAATGTTGTTGGTTCCCTCCGTCAATGATTCACTCTTGGCATTTGGGGTGGATGAAAAACCAATAGTGGATTTTTAAGGGGTCATTTACATCTGCGCCTCCACCACAAATAGACTGCTCTACTGTTGTTCCACATTGAGGGTTTTGGGGTGAGAAACCTTTAAGAAATTAATTTCACGTGATTTTGACTAAAATAGGGAGGTTTAGAGTTTTGTTGAATTTTGTGTAATTAGTGGTAGCTGATTTACAGTAGTTTTGTGTCGGTTGACAACGTTATTTTATGTGTTATTGTGCTGACTCCTTAATCCCATTTTACATGTGCAAATGTTTATAAAGGGGCGTCTCAATAAATCATTGTGGAAAAACTTAACTTATTTCAGTTTTTTAATTGAAAAAGTGAAACTCATATAGAGTCACTGCACACAGGGTGAAATTTTTCATGATTTTTTTTCATCCATCCATCCATCTGTCCATCCGTCCATCCATGCATCCACCTTCTATACCGCTTATCCTCACTAGGGTTGCAGGTGTTTCATGATTTTATTATTATTATTATTTTTTTTATATGGCGTCACGGTGGCGACTGGTTAGAGCATCTGCCTCACAGTTCTGAGGACCGGGGTTCAATCCCCGGCCCCGCCTGTGTGGAGTTTGCATGTTCTCCCTGTGCTTGCGTGGGTTTTCTCCGGCCACTCCGGTTTCCTCCCACATCCCCAAAACATGCATGCTAGGTTAATTGACAACTCTAAGTTGCCCGTAGGTGTGAATGTGAGTGCGAATGGTTGTTTGTTTCTATGTGCCCTGCGATTGGCTGGCAACCAGTTCAGGGTGTACCCCGCCTCCTGCCCGATGAAAGCTGGGATAGGCTCCAGCACGCCCGCAACCCTTGTGAGGATAAGCGGCTCAGAAAATGGATGGATGGAGGGATTTTTTTATATTTATAATGACGATATCTTACAACTAATGAAAACCCCCAAATCTCAAGAAGTTTGAATATTAAAACATGATTTTACAGAACTTGTTTAATGAATCTGTTTGAGGTGGGTCAACTAGCCAAAAATTGTACTCGAGTTGGAGTTATTTAGAATAATATGACTCAAGCAAAAGTAAAAAGTATTCCTCCACACAAATAAATAAGAGAAAGTGTTCAGTGAAAAAACTACTCAAGTACTGAGTAACTGATGAGTAACTTCTAATGTTTTTTTTTTTTTAATCAGAGCATTAACCTCAACTCGACAAAAGTGACAACAGAGTCTTTTTAATTTGTTGTGCTACGATGGGATCCCACTATATTTCGTTCCCTTTAAACTAGAAGAAACTATGGAGGATTATAGATATAGTGTATAGATCATTTCTATTCACTTATTGATTTTTACAAAGTGACAAATGTTTGAGCCTTGCCATAGTTAGTAGAATCTCATGAGGGATGCATGCGCAGAGGAAGCCGATGAACACATACAATGCTACTGAGATGAAAGTGGGAGTAGTTATGAGCATAATACACGGCTTAACCTTTTTTTACAATTCCAGCGAGAACACGCTGCACAGTTAAGGCTGGCGGTTTCTCGGCATTGCTGTTGATGCAGCAGGAGGAATGCATTTTGAAAATATGATCTCTTTCTGTCTCTCTCCGTATGTGTTATCTAGTATTACTTTACAGTAATGTTCAACCATGACAACCAGAAGGCTTTGGAGCTGCGCACAGAGGACGTCAAAGACTGTGATGAGTGGGTCGCCGCCATTACACAGGCCAGGTAACACTTAGCTCTTCTAGGTGGCACTTAAACATGACCTTATTGACCCAAATGGCGCATCAGAAGTGTAACCGTATTCATCAGTAACTTTCAGACAGAACCTACAGACATTCCCGCGTCTGTGCATGTTCACACAACTCCTGCGGCTTCACACATTTAGATAATTACATCCATGGTGACAATTGCTTTCTACATAAAAGGACGTGAGCAGCGTGTCTCAGATTGAACTTCACACTCTAATTGAGGCTTCCCACTATCCATATCTGTGGTGGGCTGTGGATTTGGTTTTCATCCTCACTATTTTAATGAGGATTTATTGAATGTTGTCATACTGGCATAGAATGCAGTTTCAGACTAAATTCGAAAAGTGTTCAATCCGAGTGTTCAAACCCCCTGAACTGCTTGAAGTCCTGCTTGTGAACCGCTGAACAAGTGATAGCCTTGGAATTTTAAGTTAATTTTGTATATGCAGCATCGGTCCGTCTAATAAGCGAGACAACGCAAATGAGGACACTGAAAGCCAAGCGTTGGAATCACTCTAAATGTCAGCACTGTGAATTTGTGTGGTGAAAGGTCAATTGATTGGCCCCACTGAAAAGTACTTTGATTAGTGCTTTCTCAAAGCAACAAATCTTAATGTACAGGACGTTAGCCAAAGAGCGCACACACAGCCAGGCACTGAGGATATATGCATCATTTCGCATCACACTTTTACAACAGACCGAGGCGTGATTACATGAGCTTGAAGGAGTCCACCGCAGTGATTTCAGACCCCTTTTAACATGCACATCTCATGTTGGAGTGGGTAATGAACAGAAACCTTGCTCATGCAGAGGTAGCGGAAAAACTACCTGTGTGAACCAATGCACTAAGGGGCCATTTCCGCAAAATCGTCTTTAACTGAAAATTCTCAAAAAATGTTGGCAATCTGGTTGGCTTTGTATGTGTATGACAATGGCACATTGAAGCCTGTAAATGCAACCATTTAAAAACGGATCTCTTATAAACAATCACCTAAATGCTAAAAATGGTCGTCGGAACACAATACTGTTTACAATTTGTGCTTAAAGTGTTTTTTCAGCAAAGTGTGCATTTAATCCATTGCTACTGCATCCACAGTGGTTCCATTACTCAGGTAGTGGCTAAGCCTAAATATAAAGGCAACAAGGTGCTGCTAGAGGAGCTAAAGACACAATTTGACCTTCCTTTTGCTTAACATTTGTCGTATTTGGTGAAGTTACAACTGTAATGATTGCATGTAAACCCACGCAAGAGTCAAACTGTTTGTGATCCTCGAACAGTTCCGCTCATTAACAAGAGGTTCCTACTCATATACTCTCGAGAACTAAATCCCACAGTGACACCTAGAGGATGGGATGATGTCCTTTGGAATGATACCTTTTTAAAAAAACCGACTAATTCTAAACCCAATACAGACAATGGTTATTAAAAAAATGGTTTCATCCAAGCACGAGGTGTGAGTATGGTTTGTGTTTCTTTACAAAGTGCCATCGCCAACTGCTGGTCCGGCATGCATATTGGAGGGTATGCAGTCATTTCTGCAGGTTCCTGTGAAAAGGAATTATTTGGACAAAGCTGTCATCTATATGCATATGCAGGCAAAAAGTTTTTACAAAGTCAATCTACCAAACGATGGGGATCATCTGCTGTTTCTTCAATAAATCGATCACATACCCATTAAATGTAACAACAATAGGCCCTTAATGTGTCTATTTGTGTGTCACTGTAGTTACAGGAACCTGGCGACAGAGCACGAGACCCTCACGCAGAAGTATCTACACCTACTGCAAATAGTGGAGACGGAGAAAACGGTTGCCAAACAACTTAGACAACAGATAGAGGACGGGGAAATCGAGATAGAGCGGCTAAAATCAGAGGTAACCTGCTTTGTGCTATCTAGCAAGAAACACTTGAGTATATTTTTGTCCAGGATGTCCACAATGGAGATGGAGAAAGGAACAAAGAAAGTGTCAAGAGAATAAATAGCGAAAGGGTTCATGAAGTCATTTCCGAGATCCTCAACCACATTTTTGTGAGTCAGTGCTTAAAGATGTGACTTCCAAGCACCCCCAAGAAGTCATTTTTTCAAGAAAATCTCAACTATAAGAGATTAAAAACTGCCATTTTATAATAGTTGTCTGGACATAGATGTCCAATACAGGGTTTATGATCTTTTATTGGATCATAAACTCAGTCTTCCAGCACACTGGACAAGCGTTTGACTATACAATAACCTGCCAATCATCTAAGGATTTCTAGAAACCTTGTTTTTTTTGTGTTGAATGTTAGATCACTTTGCTGCTGAAAGACAACGAGAAGATCCAGTCCAATCCAGAGGTACCTCCAAGTGATGACGACACTGAGATCCAGAAGATCAAAAAGGTGGGGAACTTGGTGTGCAGACAGATTTGGCTACCAGTTAAAAATAATTAAATGAATGAAAATAACTTTCTCACAGTCAAGAGCTCTTTAGCCAGCATCCACTGGAGCAACTGCTCCCCTTGAGGGCTCCTTCAAAAAGCACATCTCACTCTAAAATTTCAGTGTCAGAGCTGATTAAGATAATTGGTCGCCAGTTTCAAATAGGACACATCTTATATGAGAAGTGGCGGTACTATTAAACATGATTGAGCATTTTCCGTTGTAGAAGAACATTGGTGCAAATGCTTGGTTGTCAGGATTCACAGCATGCATCGATCATTTTTAGTGAATGTCTGTGGAAGGTCGTAAAAACTTCTAAACCTTCGAGGACACATAGTCCTAAATGTTTGGAATCATACACAACACAACCCATGTAATGGATTTCCATCACAGGTCCAGAGTTTCCTGCGAGGCTGGATTTGCCGCCGGAAGTGGAAAACCATTATCCAGGACTACATACGCTCACCTCACGCGGAGAGCATGAGGAAGCGGAACCAGGTGGTATTTAGCATGCTGGAGGCCGAGGCCGAGTACGTCCAACAACTGCATATCCTGGTCAACAACTTCTTGCGGCCGCTACGCATGGCTGCGAGCTCAAAGAAGCCACCCATCACCCATGACGACGTCAGCAGCATCTTCCTCAACAGGTAGTGGGACTACTTGAGGATCCTAACTCAAAACCTATGCTAAACCTTTTTACTGTGAAAATCTCATGACTGCATTTGTGATTATTTGCTTTGTCAGCGAGACCATCATGTTCCTCCACCAGATCTTCTATCAGGGCCTGAAGGCCAGGATAGCTAGCTGGCCGACACTGGTGCTCGGTAAGCGAGTCGACGACGATCCTTTAGTCTTGTTAAAGTCCAAGGCCAATCAACCACATATAGCCACTGTCCGATGAAAATCCTGTTTCTCCACTCGCTGATGATTTTTGATTTATTGTCATACAGTAACCTTGTTATTTGCAAGGGATAGGGGCCGAACCCTGCCGCAAATAGTGAAAAAAATTCCAGTCAGTGATCTCCCCCTTAAATATTATATTAAATATAATCACTAGTTTAAACCATAAATACAGCGGTGCCTTGAGATCCGACTTACAAGTTTTTCGAGATACGATCAGTCGTTTGACAGATTTTTGGCTTTGATTTGCGACCAAGGTAAAAGCACTGTATGGTGGCAGTAAACTCAACTGACTTCACAACAAGCAGCAGAATGTGAACAATTCTTCAAAAAAGAGGCTTCAAAGTGTTTATTGCCACTCCCTGTTGTAGTTTACAGTCAAACTAACCATAAAACAAAAAAAATACACGTGCATTTAAAACAACCACATAGCAGTGTCTTAAAGTCAGATAGCTTGATGCTATCACGTAATGGGAAGCGCCATAGATGGGCTAATGATGTGGTGTTATAACAATTTAAGTAATGCATATTTTGACACAAACAGTGGGGCAACACATGTAGACAGATAATACAACAATACTCACAGGCATATAATCTTTATTCTTTTGCAAAGAATGACTAATATTACTGTGGAAAACTGAGGAGCTGAGAGATCTCCATGTATACCCAGTATGTCTGTATTATACTGCCCCCGGGAGGCCAAGGCACACATACCATCTATACATGTCATTACTGTATGTTTTTATAAAGTACAATATTATAGAGGGCTATTTTTATTATTAAAAAACACATCACCTTTTTTGTTGTTTTGGGGGTGGCTGGTACGGATTTATGGCATTTCCATTCATTTCAATGGGGAAAGATGACAGAAGACAATTGTGGTCATGGAACAAATTAAACTCATACGTATCTTGAGGCACCACTGTATACCACAAACTATAATAGTTTATGATCCTTTCTGACTCATCTTAAAACATTAAAAGTAAATGGCTTACAACTTACTTGATTTCCCCAAAAATTTGTGGGCAAAACATGCGGAGAAGACTCATCATTATTTCAAAATACTTAATTGACACTAATTAACACGTTCCTATTAGCCAGAGTTTAGGCACCATCTTCTTGCACTGCAGAAAAAGCCCAAAACAGTCCCCAAATAAAATTCTCAGCTTATAGCTGATAAGAGGTTCCCCCGAAAAAAACACGAATAGCTGAATTCATGAATAGCGAACTTCGTATTGGCATGGGTTATTATTATCTATTATTATTAATTATTATCTAGCAAAACAACCAATGAAACGCTACATGCTGAATAGAAAACGGATATCCAGCACTGTTTTCAATCTAAGAGTCAGTTCTTTGTGTTTTAGCACGGTGGTTGACTGGTTAGCACATCTGCCGCACAGTTTTGAGGACCCAGGTTCAAATACTGGGCTCACCTGTGTGAAGTTTGCATGTTCTCTCCGTGCCCGCGTGGGTTTTCTCCGGGTACTCTGGTTTCCTCCCACATCCCAAGAACATGCATGGTAGGTTGACTGAAAACTCTAAATTGCCCGTAGGTGTGTATGTGAGTGCCAATGGTTGTTTGTTTATATGTGCCTTGCGATTGGCTGGCGACCAGTTCAGGGCGTAACCGGCCTCTCGCCCAGAGTCAGCTGGGATAGGCTCCATCATACCCTCGATCCTAGTGAGGATAAGCGGTACAGAAAATGGATGGATGGATAAGTTTCATTCAGAGTTTTCATCTGACAGTCACGTTATGTCTTCATACAAGACGGTGGAATAAGAACCATGATGGAGTGAGCTGATGGTAAACATCAGCGCATGCAGTACGCAGAGTGAAAGGTGTGCTGCAAATGTGTTAATTCAGGCTTTCACCTCCTTGTCTCATAACGGACGACTTGAATAAGGCTCCGATAAAACATTTCTGAAGTGCAAGCCATCTGGCCCGAGAATGTTTGTTCAGTAAATATGTCTGGAGTTATGCTAGTCCACAAATTGTAAGGAATCTCCACTGCGCTTCTCTGTTGCCTGCAGACAGGCTTCCAATCTGGCTCTTCTGTTGCAGCCAATTCTTTTTTTTTTTTTGACTGAAACTTTAATCAAGCTCTCAGAGCTGTAGATGAGTGTGCTAGAGTCACGCTGGTCTTTGCCAGCTTGGAGCTGCTGGTGGGGCTGCGCATCTTGTATCTTTCAAAGGGACATTAGCTTGAAGGCTTTTCTGTCCCCGACGCTCAGCCTCCTGGGTCGTCCAGTCCATTCAATAACTGTCTTTCCTAGTACTGATACTTTCTATTGAATAGGTATTGTTACTATATTGAATCACTCTTTCAACAGAATTGTTGTATCCCTGCAAAGCTATTAGACTACACAGAATTTTTGGATGGTCCACAGACCAACGCCGCTCAATCGCTTTTTATATGGAGAGTTGTTATGTGTAATTCTTTTACAGTTGCCCACTTCACTTGGGTTCAGCAGCATTACTGAGTGTGGGATGGGCCTAAAGGGGCCTAAGGCATTATTGTTTTATGCTTTTTTTATTTCGAATGATCGTCAATCTAAAATGTTAAGGTACCTAAAGCTGCAGATAAACTCTGTTTCAAGCCCAGTTCACAGTCAGTCCACTCACTCACTTTTGAATAATGGCCAGTTTCATTGCTTTGACTTAACATTGCAGGTGATTAATTTGTCGTATGTCCATCTTCCGGGCCAAGGTTTGAAACAATATGTCTAAAACTTAGCAATGAGGTTCTTGCCCACTCACCACAGAAAGTATGCTTCCGTCTCTCTTAACAGCGGACCTCTTTGACATTTTGCTGCCGATGTTAAACATCTACCAAGAGTTTGTGCGGAACCACCAGTACAGCCTGCAGATCTTGGCCCACTGCAAACAGAACCGGGACTTTGACAAGCTACTGAAGCAGTATGAGGCCAAGCCCGACTGCGAGGAAAGGACGCTGGAGACATTCCTAACTTACCCCATGTTTCAGGTACACACAGCAGCACCTCTACAACTGCACTGCAGTATGGACTTTCCATTTTCCCCACAAATAACACAACATCAGTTGTTATTGCTTCAGCAGTGCAGATTTTTTAATAGCTGTTTTATAGTGCAAACATAAATCTGGACATTCCGCCTTCAGGTTTAGTATGAACTGAAAAATGGAGTTCAAGTGTAGAAATTTTAATTGTTAATTACAGCCCCTGCAGCAGGGTGGCTGCCGCACTATTTCACTTTTATCATCATCGCATCAAGTAAGCAATTATGGCCCTTAATGTATTGTATCTATTAGGTCATTTGTGTTCGCTTGCCTGTGGTTCTCAAAGCTGGGTAATGAGTTTCAACTTCTTGTGAGGTGGCAACAGTTGCGAACCAACAGCTACAGTATTGAAGGGGAAGGGGAAGGGAGTTTTTTTAATGGTTAAACAGATGGGAAGATATAGACGCGGCGCAATAGTTCAAATACCAGATTTATATGGATTATATTTGAGTAGAATTTAAGAGTGACACCAATCTGGCCAAGTAATATTTTTTTTTATCAGACTGTGTTTCTCTCTGTCAGATCCCTCGTTATATCCTGACCCTCCACGAATTACTGGCCCACACTCCTCATGAGCATGTGGAGAGAAATAGTTTGGACTATGCCAAGTCCAAACTTGAGGAGCTTTCGAGGTACGTCTTGGTATTTTCAATCATTCAAATACAGAAACGTACTGCTAAGAAAAGCTATAATCATCAAAATTATACATATCTATTCAAAAATCATGATGTATTTCACTCTTGAGTGTGTGTAGTGCATATCTTTAATATGAGTTATTTAATTGAACTGCCTAACTAAATTAAGCTTTTGATGACTTATAAGTTCCCTGTTGTTTCTACCTGATGAGTTTAGTTTGTAAGAAAACAAGACAAGTGATAATTATGCCTGCCAGTTTAAGGTACTGTACATTTAAAGGGAGATCACTGCTTCATTTCAAATGAAATGACTGACCATATGAAGCCTTTGATTTTTGCATCCAGTACTTCTTTCAGATCGTGTGGCTGGTCCTGGTTTATTTATTTATTTTTTTCAGAATAATGCACGATGAAGTGAGTGAGACGGAGAACATACGAAAAAATCTGGCTATTGAGCGAATGATTGTCGAGGGCTGCGAAGTACTGCTGGACACTAGCCAAACCTTTGTCAGACAAGGTAGGTTTGTTTTATTACCACCATTTTTTTTTCAACTGATTTTGTATTTTATAGGTGTTAAAGACTCTGTAGAGCAAAAATAAATGTCTTGTGAGATAAGATTGCTGTTAACAACCTTGATAACGACCTTAATAACCTGCTAAATTTCAATGATTAAAAAAATGCCAAGTATATAAAATGATGGTTAAAAATGTTGACGAATCAAGCTGTTGTCTCTACTCTTAAGTGCTGGAGGTCTGTCCGCTGAATGTGCTGAAACCACGCCCTGCTCAAATAATTAATTAACTCTCAATCAAATACTACTACCGTGGATACTGTAGCAGTGTATACGTGCTCTATAAAAATGATGGTGACTTACATGATGTCAAATTACATTAGGAGGCTCACCTTCAAAATTGACTGGTAGACTATAATCAGAAAGTAAGCACACAAGTCAACCTACTCATTGGTAGGGACATAATGTGACTGCAGACCGGTCACCCTACTATGTCACTGAGAAGCTCAAGTATTTTTATAGTGGGGGATCGGGACTCATGCTGGATGCCCAAGTGTGACACTACACATCCTTTTCGCAATGGCCAAAAAAATCTGGAAAAAACTAATGGTCAAAAGCAGTTTAATGCTATATTTCAACAGTTTGGTACTACAAAGTTTTCAGTCTTCACACGTTTTCAGCCATTATCTTCAAACATGTGTAGCCTAATGTGTTTACAAAAATATTTGTCCATGTATTTAGAAACAAGTCTATGAGATCACTTTACAAGGACTTAAAGATCAACATGAGTGGAAAAAAAGGTATCGCCATAGTCTACGGCCATGCAAGCCCATTCATTTCTTTAGATTCTACGCCCAAAACTCAAAATGGCCTAAAGAAGACTGTGGCACAAAAAAAGGCTTTGAAAAGTCCTTGAGCACAGTCAATGTTGGTTTATTTTATCTACTGTAATTGTAGCTGCATTGTGCTTTTGTGTGTGTCAGAGGTGTGGACATTACTTGGACTCGTTATGCCTTTGATGACTTAGCACTCGACTTGACAATATGTTAAAAGACTTGCAACTCCGGAACGGTGGACGACTGGTTAACACATCTGCCTCACAGTTCTGAGGTCCGGGGTTCAAATCACGGCCCCGCCTGTGTGGAGTTTGCATGTTCTCCCCGTGCATGGGTGGGCTTTCTCCGGGCACTCCGGTTTCCTCCCACATCCCAAAAACATGCGTGGTGGGTTGATTGAAGACTCTAAATTGCCCATAGGTGTGAATGTGAGTGCGAATGGTTGGTTGTTTCTATGTGCCCTGTGATTGGCTGGCGACCGGTTCAGGGTGTACCCCGCCTCCTGCCCGAAGATAGCTGGGCTATGCTCCAGCAGCCCGTGACCCTAGTAAGGAGTAAGGATAAGCGGTAAAAGAAAATGGATGGATGGATGGACTTGCAACTCGACTTGGACTTGAAGAGCAATGACTCGTGACTTCACTTGGACTTGAAAAGACTTGCTACTTTGACCAAAGTTCTGAGAAACCAACTCTTTGTAGCTTTCTCTTTCTATAACTATGTGTGCAACTTACTGTTTCACTACAGGAAAATATAATAAGTATCAACTAAAGCTGGAGGTTTTGGTGATTACCTGCACCATTATTGCTAATATGCAGTTAGCTCCTATTATCTTTTAACAATTAACACCCTAGTTGGGGACTCTCTGGTAGAGGAATTGACCAATAGGTAATTCTTTCATACACTACAGAGTAACGGTTTCATTAAAAAAAAGCGAAAAATGAAAAAAAACAGTACAATATAAATCAACCATAAATGTTAGTGACATTTAACGTAACAATGATGACGTTAATTATTACAAGAAAAAAAATCCACTTTGCATTGTGGGAATTGCGGGACTTGACGTCACGTATGCTTGTTTTCCTCACATTAGCAGCTAACTCACGCAAATAGTTACACGGCTGGCCAGCCGTGTGCTGTCTGGGCTTCCTGTTCATTATAGTCTAGTTCAGTCAGTGTAGTGTTTTCAAGAATCAGTCTTGTACTATTTCTTTTGTATTCACTTTATTTAACAATCGATCAGCACACAGTTAGCATCTGTTCGACATGAGACTACATTTTTCTTTGTGTCCTTTTCTTCACCATTTTTGACGTAATATTTGTGACTCCGACTGAGATATCACAGTTGGATAAAATTGCACCTTTATAACAAGATGACAAACTTGTGTTCTTTTTTTAAATTGTTGCCTTATGTTTTTGATATTCACAAGAAATGCCAAGTTTGAACTGAAATCTATTTATATTTTTGTTTGAAATTGCCTCACGAGAAATGTTTGTAGACAAGAAAATGCAGTTTCTTGCTATATGCACAATTACAAAAAACATACTATTGAGGAAAGAGGAAACCAATTGGTCGTTCATTATTAAATGAAATGTCTAATTTTCTCATGTGCATTCATAATTGCTCTTTAACCAAGCAAAAATATATTTTATCCTTATACTAGAGTTGTCAGTAGAATACTCGATTAGTAATTGCAGCACTACTGGATGCAAATTCTTATTTGTGACAGGTCTTTTTAATGTCACTTCAGAAACGAAGTGAGAAAAAAATAAGTCATAGCATAGTATTTTCATAGAATAACTGAAAAACATACAGTCAGTTTTGAAGGGGCAATCAACTAAGACCCCCATTGACGACTGGCTTTGATGATGCATACATTTTGATCAGTCCCCTAGTTTTCTTTCAAAGGTACAATGCTCTTGTTTAGTAAATGTGTTTTGATAATTAAATATGGATTTTAAATTATATTAAATCTAAAATGCAGTATATAATATATACATCCTAAGTAAATATAAATATTCTAAATATTAAAATCTATTTTTATTTTGTTGGTAAAATGAGTCGAAAGAACTCAAAACTCAAAGTGCAGGACTTGGGACTTGCATGTCTCGACTTCAGACTTGACTCGGAAGTTGAGGGCAAAGACTTGAGACTTACTTGTGACTTGCAAAGCAATGACTTGGTCCCACCTCTGGTGTTTGTGTGTTTCTGACAGTACTGACCTTCCACAGGTTCTCTGATCCAGGTGCCCATGAGTGAAAAAGGCAAGATCACCAGGGGCCGTCTGGGTTCTTTGTCTCTGAAGAAGGAAGGCGAGAGACAGTGCTTCCTCTTTTCCAAACATTTTATCATCTGCACTCGAGGCTCAGGGGGGAAACTGCACGTCACCAAGGTAAAGCAAGGGCACCATGTTGAGAAACTTATTCAGGAATGGCCCCTGTTTGATAAACCAAAGAAAAAATCTGTACATTTTTACTACAATCATAACAAACTTGTGATGTGAGAGGAACCTGTGAAACAGTCATTTTTGTATGTTTTTATCACTGTATACCATAGTTCCTCAAATCAAATCCACCCTGCTAGTAGACACTGCGGGTCAATCAACCACCTAAGGCAAATAAACATATCTCTTTTCCCCTCAGAAAAAAATGTGTGATAACTGTAAGCATATACATTTCATAACTACAGCATTTGGATTCCAGTAGACTCTGACATTCAGTATAATCATGTTGTGTGTATCCATGTCTAATATTACAGCAAACCCCTGCTGCTTGCAGGGGATAGAGACAGGGCCCTGCAGCAAACAGCAAAAATCTGGGAGTAACTGACACCCATCTTCGAAACATGTTTAGAATTGACAAGCTATATAAAGTTCAAACCGTAAACATAATACAAACACTAATCCCAAAACATTTTAAAATTGCTTTACATTACCCTTAAAATGAAATGGCTTGCAGAAAATTGTACTTAAAAAAAATGCATGGTAAATTAATGTGTACATGCACATGAAGCAGAGTATCCGTAACCTTCCCTATCAACCCAGGCTAAATGTAGCTGTTTCCTGACATAAAAAGATATGTTAGCCTCTCTATCGAGATGTATTACTCCAACATATACTTCCTTGACACCAATTACTCCTAAAAATGCCAATTGGTGGGTTTTTCAGCAAATAGCCGAGGATAGGTTCCACAGCAAAATGTGAATTTGTGACGAACCAACTGTGAATGCAAGGTTTACTGTATTCCAAAACACATGTTTGTACAATGAAAGGCCACTCTCGTCTGATTTTGAAATCAACACCCTGACTACTATTTGCAAAATACGTTACAGAAAAAGGTTTAAATTAGGAAATATTCTAATCACAGCACATTTCTTTCATACAGTAAAATAGCATATTAGTATTTTGCATTGATGTAATTTTAAAGTTAGCGGTTAATCCACTCCAAGTCAATACGTTTAAGACCAGAGGTGACCCCTTTTACGCAATGTTGGAGGACGTTGCAAGTTTGATGGGTTCTCTTTCTAATCTTTAATAATATGCACTGTGTTATAGAATGGTGTGGTATCCCTCATTGACTGCACACTGATGGAGGATCCAGAGGGCACCGATGATGAGCGTAAGTCGTAACACACTCAATAAGATAACTGCTAAGGTACTGTACGAGGTGTGTCAGAAAATTTTAACGGGGCGGTGTCACAAAGCTATTTCAAATCCAAACTACAAACTAGTTTTCTCATTCGAAGTAATCCCCCTGGAGTTCAACATATTTTCCCAGCCTTCTCTGCCATGCCTTCATGCACTCCTGGAAGGATTCCTCCGGGATCGTCATCATGGCCATCTTGATGTCATCTGTCTTAGGGCATTTTGATCAGGCATGTTGTCATAGTAAAGGAGCCACGAGTTGTCCTGCCACAACTCTCACCTCTTCACGCGCACATAACAAAGCAAACCCGGCACGATCTCTTTGCAGACATACTGGTTGACCGTCTGCTCCATATTTAGGGGGAACACTCGTAGTTTTTATGTAGTTCGGGTTTGAAACACCGTAGATCTTTTATGACACCAGTCCTGGAACCTTTCCGACACACCTACTGTAGTAGAAGGTACTATATATATATATATATATATATATATATATATATATATATATATATATATATATATATATATATATATATATATATATACAGTAGCTTACTGTATATAGATATAACAAGCAAATCCGACGAAATTTGTGGTTTGCAACTTAAGATTTTTAAAACAGACAGGGGGGCCATGTCATTTGCAGATAAGGTTAAAAAAAGTTAAATAAAAATGAATAATAAATTTACATTTTATATTTTTAAATGTTCTGTTTTAATAATATTTTTATTTTACTATTTTAAAACAAACCAACTCACCAATTATTTAATGAGGTCATGTGGCTAAATTAACACAACAAAAACTAAAGGACTCTTGATAATACAATGCAAGGTAGGTCAGGTTTAAGAACGGAGTGGATGTGGTCCATGGGCCATACTTTGCCCACCCCTAGCTTAAACTCTTCCTGTATAAGTAATAGTATAACATCTATAATGACATAACATACAGACTGTATAACTGTGAGGCATTTTCATGTATACATACTTATAATTCTTTATATTTCCACCACCAACCGAGGTGAACAGTTTTGAATGTAGTGTGAAATATTTTAATTGCCTCTTCTAGTGAAGCCGAAAACACGATTGAATGGTTTATCCAATTCATTTGTACGCTGCAGCCAAAATGGAGCGGAGTGGCCAGGACACTGAGCACCTCGACTTTAAAGTGATAGTGGAGCCTAAAGATGGGCAGCCTTACACTGTCATCCTGGTGGCTTCATCACGACAAGAGAAGGCGGCATGGACAAGCGACATCAGCCAGGTAAAGACCAATAAATGCCACTGCAAGATTGTAAAGTGCTGATTTTTTTTTTTTTTACGATGGGGGTGGGGGCTTGGGGACGGTTAACCTGTTGGCTGCATGACACTTGTGTACTGAGAGAAGCAGCGACAGCGGCTCGGGCCTTAATTCCAACATTGTGAACCCGTTAATCCTCTCCTGCTTCCGTTTGCTCTCTTGTCCATCCGTCTTCTAGTGCATCGACAACATCCGCTGCAATGGTCTGATGATGAATGCCTTTGAGGAAAACAGTAAAGTCTCTGTGCCACAGATGATTAAGTGAGAGTCACACTATACATTATACACGCATAACATGTATAACCGCAGATAAGCGTTTATGCAGTGTTTTAGCAATACATAAAACACTGGAGGGGAACCTTCGCCCATGGGCATTTGATCCGACTCACCATGCAATCCTACATAAAACCTCTGAGGAAGTGTTATATAAAGCTCCAAAAACATTCCACCCACACACATTTGTTCAATTGTTACATCATATATATATATTTTTTTAAAGTATGGCCCTGAAAACGGCCCGTGATAGGAAACTCGCTTTGCTTTCTACTCTAACTCTATGGAAAGCAGTTAGATCATTTGTTCAATATGCTTGCTATCCAGTTCAGTTTAAGGTCCATGTACTAGTACGCCCTTCGTCTCAAATGGTAAGACAAATCAGCACACGAGTAGAACAACTAGACTGCACAAGTAGAATGACTTTCTTACTAGTAACGTTTTGTCCACTACATTACTGCCTACCACTACTGTATGACCTTTTTTCACACTAAGAGGACAACCTTGATATACTAGTAGGTCAACGAAATTGTACTAGTGAGGCAAAACTGTGCAGTAGTTCATAACTGTGTGTGACTTCTACTATTAGTGAAATTATTCGGTTCTACTGTATATCGAGCACCTCACTGGTAGTGCTAGTAACGCACAGCACTAGTATAACAGAAATATAATATGGTAGTGAAAGGCAGAAAAAAACCCAAATAGTAAGAGAGTCATTCAACTAGTGCACCCTCATCAGAATCAGAATCATCTTTATTGGCCAAGTATGTTAAAACACATAAGGAATTTGTCTCCGGTATTTGGAGCCACAATAGCACAAAAACAAACGTTCGTTCTACTAGTGCGCTGAATTGTCTTACTAGTGAGGACAAAAACCATACTAGTACATGGATCTTAAGTAGAATATCAGGGATACCGAATAAATACTCAAACGACTTTCCATGTAACTCCATATTGTATTTTCTTACTGTAGGCCCGCCGCACCCCAAGTGACACAGCCGAAACCGACTGAATTGTCACCCAGTGTGTGGGTTTCAGCAACTAGTTTTCATGAGTGGCCAACTTGTCTGTCCACTAGTTTTGCTATGATTCAATATTTGAATCGCCAGTGAACAGCGTCGCAACGTCTGTGATGTAACAGCCAATCAAAAATGCACCTGAGCTTTCACCAAAAAAAACGGAGAGTCTCAACATAAGCGAAAACCAGCCAGCCGGCGGCTTCCGTGGCATTGTCAACAGTATAAATACTGTATATACAGTTTGGGTTTTACAATAATATCCATCCATTCATTTTCTGTACCACCGATCCTCACTCGGGTCATGGGCGTGCTGGAGCCTATCCCAGCTATCTTTGGGCGAGAGCCGGGTTACAACTCAACTATAATTATAATTTTATTTTATATGTACCTGTGGCTAGAAAGCAAAGCCTGGAGAGTCTGTCGCCAAAGTAAAAATTTATTTTAAGAAAGTCAGTGAATGGGACGATCAATCATTGTCAAAATATCCTCACTCTCCTTCAGTCTCATCTCTTATTCCTCTCTTTGAGGCAATCTGCTTTCCTCCTTGACAATCGCGCCATGGTTTTGTGGTTCAATAAAAAAAATAAAAATAATAATAATATCACAGTACAGTATAGTGTATGTGAGGCCTAAAAAAAACGGATATAGGGTCGCAGTTCCGTTGCAGCGCGTCGGTAGATGTTCGCTTGGTGTGTGGCGAAGAGTTGCAAACTGTAATTTGTTTGTGTTGGTCCACTTCAGTCGCGGTTGGTGTCGCTCGACCTGTGGCGGGCCTCACATTTTCACTCCTGGAAGTTTTAATGGCCACTTGGTGGTCCCAATACTTTGAAAGTAGAAACGCGGTATGGTCAGTCGTGAAATAATAATATAATAATGATAATAACAGTAAATATGTGTCTGAAAAACCCTTTTCGGCCATACATATAAAATACAAATAAAAAACAGTAAGTATGGCGGTAACTGAGACGGCGTATTCTTAGGCTGCTGCCCAGACTAGTTCATTTGCATTCGTAACCTCTAAAACTCAATTTGATATTCAGACAAAAATTAAGGTAGAGTCAGCCCTTGTGAAAACTGTCTTCCTTAACAACTTTTATAGTCTTCTCAGTGACTACAAGCAGTGTCCCTGGAAGTCAGCCTCATTCTGTACTGTCCTTGCAGGTCCGACACCAGCTTGTACTGTGACGACGTCGACATCCGCTTCAGCAAGATGATGAACTCCTGCAAGGTGCTGCAGATCCGCTACGCCAGCGTCGAGCGCTTGCTGGAGAGGCTGACCGACCTGCGCTTTCTCTCCATCGACTTCCTGAACACTTTCTTGCACTCCTACCGCGTTTTCACCCGTGCAGACGTCGTGTTGGACAAGCTCATCACCATCTACAAGAAGCCCATCAGCGCCATACCTGCACGGTGAGCTTTGTCTTTGTCTTTTTTTTTTGTGATCTGAAAGACTTCATTTGATTCTGTAGAGTCATATCTTGTCAAGGCCAAAGGTAAGCAGAGCTGCATTGAATTTTGTTGGATGCACTGATTAGCGTGTGCTATCAGCCTTAGCTTAAGACAATCGGAATATTGTTTGGTGAAGTTGTTGACATGGTAGTCGGGAGTATTTGTTTTTGGTGATGTGTCCATGCGCCACATACACACAGTATACTGTAGTGTACGAACTGCTGCCTCCGCAAAATGAAAATGCTTTTATTGTCTTTGTAGTTTTTCAACACACCTGGCTCTGGCTGCCTTTTCAATGGCCCTAGCTCCAGGTTGTCATGGTTTCGAAATCCCCAAACGTTGTTGACCCAGCAGTAGATAGGGGCGGGGTGTCTAGTTGCTCACTTGCATGAGACAGGCTGGCATTTTAAATGGGTTGATTTCAGCAAGACAAGAAACAGGGTGTGTAAAGTTCCTTGGGATATTTTGACAAAAGTATGTCAAGGACATGTTACTAAAACCCCTGCCGACTGTTTTAAAATGAAAAAAAAAACAATCACAATAAGTCTTCTGTAAACATTTATCAGTGGCTTTGAGTTTGAGCTCTGTCAAAAGTTAAAGTGTCATAAACAGCGACTGATGATGTTCCACTCCAGTGCTCAAAGAGGCAGTAATGTGAGTAATGTGCATTACAAACTGTTGCCAACTGTTAAATAAGCAAAAAAACTAACAAACACATGAACACATGAAATACTGAAAAAAAAAAAAAAAAAAAAAAAAACACTTGTTGAGTTCCACCTGTTGATGCTCAATGAGCTGAGGTCTCACAAGTTTTGCCGAGATCACACAGCATGATGGTTGGAACTACAGAGTTCTTATTCGACCAGATTTTTGATTGAACTGTAATCTGTACCACCCAAGGTACACTGCACGCAGAGTGATGTGGCGGAAAGCAACTGAACTGGACAATCCCCCCCAAAAATACAATCTCTCACGCGCACCAGGCGATTGACCCTCACACATATAATCAACTCGCTGCAATGGAAAAACTGCTACCCCAGGTGTTCTTATCGGAAAACGTTTTGATGTGCACCATATATTGTACTCTATTATTATTAGAGCAACATGGAGCGATTGGGCATGGTGCACAACTGGTTAGAGCATCTGCCTCACAGTTCTGAGGACCGGGTTTCAATCCCCGGCCCCGCCTGTGTGGAGTTTGCATGTTCTCCCCGTGCCTGCATGGGTTTTCTACGGGCACTCCAGTTTCCTCCCACATCCCAAAAACATGCATGCTAGGTTGATTGACAACTTGAATGTGAGTGCGAGTGGTTGTTTGTGGCCTGCGATTGGCTGGCAACCAGTTCAGGGTGTACCCCGCCTCCTGCCCGAAGATAGCTGGGATAGGCTCCAGCACTCACGCGACCCTAGTGAGGAGAAGCGGCTCAGAAAGTTGATGGATGGATGGAGCGATTGTCAAGGTAGAAAAAGAATGACCTTGTTTCTGTGTCTTGTGGATATTTGAGAGGCTGTTGGCTCCATTCAGTAAAGCTAATGTGATACGACGTGTCATTTTTGGTTAGCCGTCCCATCTGTGACATTGTGACACTGTTCACAAATTTTGAATCGTAGCAAAACTAGTGGCCGACAGTCGGCCACTCATGGAAACTAGTTGCCAAACCCTGCACACTGCGCGACAGTTCAGTTCGGCCACGTCACTTGGTGTGTGGCGGGCCTACGAGGTTCCAGTGTTGTAAAAGAGGTTTAATGCTCCAGATTGTAGAAAAAAAGCATGTATGTTTTAAGGACCCATCCATCAATCCAATTTCTAAAGCTCCTCCATGACCAAAATGAAGACAAGCACTATCACAGCATACTTTGGGAGTGCGGTGGGGTTGTTGCCAGGCAATCAATACTCCAATTCATACTCCGCTTCACACCTATGGACAACTTCGAGTCTTCAATGAGCTGAACATGGATGGTTTTGGAATGTGGGAAGAAACTCGAGTACCCGGAGCAACCCATGCAAGCATGGCGAGAACATGCAGACTCCACACAGAAAGAGCTGAGATTTAAACACCAGACCTCAGAACTGTGAGGCAGAAGTTCTAACCACGAGTGCACCACCGTGGTGCCAAGTTTTAAAACCTCATACCTGTATATATTTTTTCCACTGCAGTGAAAATCTCTCCCCCAGATTTTTCCCTTGCACTGTCCATCCCGTGGACGTCCAGGTGAGGAAAGGAGAAGGACGTCACCCTCCGCTGAAGCCCACCCACCTTTCCTTCAACCTCCTCTCTCTCTTGCTTTTTATTTCTTTTTCCACAAGTCAGACCATCCCTCTCTCTGCTGTGCTGTCGCTATGACAACCCTTTACTTTGCTGCAGGACCCCACCCTCTCCTCATCCTCTTCCTCCATCCCTGCATGCCTCCCTCGCCCCCTCCTCTCATCTGCAGCAGTATTAAATGTTGATGGTGGTGTTTTGTACTCCATCACCCGCTCCTTTTTGTCTGCAGTTTCCGTCCATCCTCTTCCTGTTTTATCCTCCTTATTTATGATAACACCTCTTTCACTTTCTTAACAAATGAGGCAAGTGGACACAGCACATATTGTAGGAGTGGTGGTAGCGTCCCACACACCCACTCTCATACAGCAGCCTTCACTGTGGAGGAATCCATATCCGCTATGTCACCGACTCTAGCCTACCTCTCCCACCTTGCTTCTCTCTCTCTCTCTCTCTCTCGCTCGCTCTCTCTCGCTCTCGCTCTCGCTCTCTCTCCTTCTCTCTCTTCCAAATGTCTCAGTGGGCCTCCCCCGGGCTGGTTGCTGTTGGCAGCACCCGTGCCTTCCAACGCTGTCACTTGACAGGCTATTTATAGGTCTTCAGAGGGGGTGGCTCTCAGTGCAAGGAAGATGCTGTCTTAAACGATGTCACTCCCATAAAAAAAGAAGAGGCTGGATTTCCCAAATGTGCTCCCCTGCGTACACAACACACACACAACCACATGCACACACATACACACATGCACACACACACGCACGCACACAAACAACAAGTGTATCATCCGTGTACCATCTCTAAAGTATTAGAAAGATCAACAATTTTATTTTTTATTTTCAATGTAATTGTAGTTTTTTTTTAAATTATCCCCACCTTTGCTGTTTGTTAGCAGGTTGCACAAGAAGACGAGACTATTTGGATAAGAACCCTTAAAATAGACAATTTGTTTGATTTAGAAAATAAAGGTTTCCCATAAGTCCTTGGGGAAATACTGACCCTTGAACTGTATTTTCATCATTTCCTAAAACTCGGGCCTTCATCACAACTTTTATTAACTCTACAGGCATTTTTTTAAAAAGAGGTGGCAAAAGTACTCACAGTGTATTCGTACACAGTACTGTTCTTGTAGAAGTACAGAAAAAATACTGTAGTAAAAGTTGAAAAACTGATTTAACTCCTTAAGTAAAAGTAAAAAAAAAGTACAGTACTTAAGTACAAAAGTAAAAACTGTAAAAAGATTACTGTCAATTATACGTCAATATATGTCAATACCCATTTTGATAACTTAGCACAATGAAAAAAAATTTTTTTGCACACAAAATAGTTTCCTTCTTTTATTAACTTGGATAGTGCTCAAACTGAGAAAAAAATAATAATCACTTGACAATCTTGACAGAATAATCAGGACCGAACTGGTACTGTCCTGCATGAGCAAAACAAAACAACATAAAATATGCAAAATTTGCTCTTGATAACAACTGAAAAAAATACACCTACACTATGCGTGTGTATTTCTGATGATTATATGGAGAATTCCTGAATGCCACAAGCTGGAACAAGGCAACACATTAACTACAAATCATTTTTGTAGCCAACAGCAAAATTATTCTCTTGAATAAGGCCAAGGATGGGGAATACCTTACTCTCTGAATCAGTTGCATCATAGTTGTTAATGCTCCCTATTTCACGTTTTCCCATGTTAATGTCTGTTTTTCTCTTATGTTCCCAAGACCTCAATCAATCAATCAATCAATCAATCAACAAATCAATCAATCAAGATTTTAGTTGACTTTACCTCTCTGTATTTACAAAGGTTTTTTTTTTTTTAAATGTTGTGTCGTTCGCGGCGTTTGAAAAAAGTACTGAGTCTATTTTTGCCTATAGGCGATATCTGTTTTAAAATGTACGGAGTAAAAATACTCAAGTACAGTAGCGAAACCTAAAGTACTTTACAGAAGTATTTGTACTTTTTTATTTCCCACCACTGGTTTTAAGAAGCAATTTAACATTCTCTGGAGTCATCCAAGTGTAAAGAGAAGTTAACCAACACACAATATTAAAACATCAAAATAGTTAGTCCTACTTTTGATAACAAAGACCTAATGTGACCCTGAACATTGATAGAACTCAAAAGGTTACATGTATAAGTTAACAGAAGAAATATCGACTCACAAGGGCCTCTTTCAGAAACTAAGAATCTTAAATGAAATTGCCCCTTTGTCCAAAAATGTATAAATGATGTCATCTAATGGAAAACATTAAAAAAAAAAATAATTCTGTTTTTCTGTTCCCAGTGCACAAATCCAGGTTCAAAAAGGCATTTGGATTTTGCTTTGACTTTAGTTGTGGAAGAAGTTGACCTCAACCGTGTGAAAAACATTTTGGGATGAACTAAAACAGAGATTTGAAACATCTCAAACCTCACAAAGGTTAAAAAAAAACAAAAAACACCACAGACAGACTCCAAACTTCTTGTAGAAAGTATTCCCATTCAATCGAAATTTTAATGTTTAAGAAGATATGCATATTGAAATGAACTCTCCCTCGCTGCAGTGCTTTGGAGCTTTTCTTCGCCAGCAGCCAGAACAACAAACTCCTCTATGGCGAGCCGCCCACATCGCCACGTGCCAGTCGCAAGTTCTCCTCCCCTCCGCCACTCACCATCACCAAAACGTCGTCGCCCAACCGCCGTCGCAAGCTCTCGCTGAACATTCCCATCATCACTGGGGGCAAAGCGCTGGACCTGGCCGCGGTCAGCTGCTCCCCCAATGGCTACGCGAGCATGCACACTGCCATGTCCCCCTTTGGGAAGACCACCCTAGACATCAACAAGCTGTTTGTGTCCAGCACCATGGCCAGTAAGATTCCAGATGAGGGAGAAGCCAAAGCCGAGAGCAAGGCTGATGAGCCTGTCCTCAACAAGCAAGGTTGGAACGCAACTATTGTCTTGCATTTATGCTATATAAGGGGTGTCCAAACTGCATATAGAAAATTGGAAGGATCCAAGGACCACTTGCAAACCAATCCATCAAGCAATCCATCTTTTTAATATATAATTATTTTGAAAACCAGATACATCACAGCTTTCTGTTAAAGGTGATAAAGCAAATAGTTCAGCTTTTTTAGGATTTTAGGTTGCCCCGTGGCCCTGTATCCCAATAGAATTGATCCGCCCCTACACAGAACAGATCTCCACATTCAGAAACGAAGGCAGAGCAATATAAAGCAGTCTTTACATGAGGTTTATTAATGTGATATGTTCACAAATGGGCGGCACGGTGGACGACTGGTTAGAGTGTCTGCCTCACAGTTCTGAGGACCGGGGTTCAATTCCCGGCCCCGCCTGTGTGGAGTTTGCATGTTCTCCCCGTGCCTGTGTGGGTTTTCTCCGGGCACTCCGGTTTCCTCTCACATCCCAAAAACATGCATGGTAGGTTGATTGAAGACTCTAAATTGCCCGTAGGTGTGAATGTGAGTGCGAATGGTTGTTTGTTTGTATGTGCCCTGCGATTGGCTGGCAACCAGTTCAGGGTGTACCCCGCCTTCTGCCCGAAGATAGCTGGGATAGGCTCCAGCGCTCCCGCGGCCCTTGTGGGAATAAGCGGCTCAGATAATGGATGGATGGATGGATCTTCACAAATGTGTGATATGTTCGGACCTTGACACAGAGCCCATGAAGAGAAAGTTTGTTAGTATTTTAGTTGAAAATAGTTTCTTTACTTGCAGAAAAGCTCGATATAAAACCAATTTATTTTTAGGAGTAGCAGTTGTAGTAGTTGTCAGGGGTGTTGCACTGATGGGGAATATCGGTCCCACAAGGCCCCCCTCCCCCAACACTTTTTCAACACCCACACTTATCACGCTGAGAAAATGGATGGATGTATGGAAGGCATCATTTCAACAAATACAAATTCCCTTTCTCTCCAGAGGGAAAGAGTTTCAGCTGACCACACCTCTATCCTTTTGTCCCTATCCAGATCTGTCAGTGAGAGAGGCATGTGACGAAGAACCATGTCCGAATGATGAGACGGAAGCAGAGATGTCTCCTCCCAAGTCGCCGTCAACGCCCAAGAATGTCAAGTCAAAAAACTGTGGTAGGTATCCCAGTAACAAGTTACAATTTGATGACATGATGGTTTGAACAAAATGTTAGCAAGTTTGGGTACAAACCATCTTGTCATCAAGCCATAGTTTATGCTGGTAATCGCAGCATACATTACACGGAGAGTACGCTGCCCATTTTATGGGTTTGGTCACGTGACGTTTGCACCGCGAGAGTAGTTGTGACATTAATTTCGGTCTACATCAGAGGGCGATATCGCCCAACATGGCAGCCCCCTGAGAGCGATGAAAATTGATGAATTCATCTTTTTAATTCTTATTTCACAAATGCAATATTAATCCAAATACCGTGTTTAGACTAGTGGTGACACATACAACATATTCTTGAAAAAAAATTAAAAATAATTAAAATAAAACTGGCTTTTTAAAATATTTATTTTGTAAAATAACAACAATAACACTTTTACGCTTCTAATTAAAAAAATGATATTATGAAATTGTTTTTCTCATTATTTCTGACTAGGCGGCACGGTGGACGTCTGGTTAGAGCGTCTGCCTCACAGTTCTGAGAACTGGGGTTCAATCCCCGGCCCCGGCTGTGTGGAGTTTGCATGGTCTCCCCGTGCCTGCGTGGGTTTTCTCCAGGCACTCTGGTTTCCTCCCACATCCCAAAAACATGCATAGTAGGTTGATTGAAGACTCTAAATTGCCCGTAGGTGTGAATGTGAGTGCGACTGGTTGTTTGTTTGTATGTATCCTGCGATTGGCTGGCAACCAGTTCAGGGTGTACCCTGCCTCCTGCCTGATGATGGCTAGGATGGGCTCCAGCACGCCCGCGGCCCTTGTGAGGAGAAGCGGCTCAGAAAATGGATGGATGAATTTCTGACTATTTTCCATAAAATTACGACTATTCTCATAAATTCCAAATTCACGTGATCTAATCTAAATAGTGGTGACAAGGTGTTTTCTTTTCTAGGGACGTTTGCTTCTTGGATTTGTAAAACGCTTTTCATTTACTCAATCAGCATCTGTTACTCCTCTCTCTGTGACTTGGGTTTTTGCTTAAGTCCCATCTGCCTGCAGGGTGTAACTGCACCGTTTAGTGACCTGTGGAATCAATGTATAAAATCGACGTCGATCATTATATTCTTGCAGCACCGCTTATTTATTTAGTTTTATTCAGAGAAAAAGTGCATTTTAGATTTTGGCAGTTAATTTGGTAACTCGAAAGTAACATGCAAGTATGTAATATTGTCATACAACACATGACTTTGAAGTAAGAATCCATGATCTATAGCATTTTGGAATTTACTTGCCCGGCTCTGATCAATACAGAACAGTGTTTCCCAACCGTTATTGAGCCGAGGCACAGATTTTTCAACGGTAAAAAAAATCACCACCAACCAAAATTTTTAGAGGAAGTATATATCCTTAATAATGATCATTTTGCTTGAATTTACTCAGAAATGTTCCATCCATCCATTTTCTGAGCTGCTTCTCCTCACTAGGGTCGCGGGCGTGCTGGAGCCAATCCCAGCTATCATCGGGCAGGAGGCGGGGTACACCCTGAACTGGTTGCCAGCCAATCGCAGGGCACATACAAACAAACAACCATTCGCACTCACATTCACACCTACGGGCAATTTAGAGTCTTCAATCAACCTACCATGCATGTTTTTGGGATGTGAGAGGAAACCGGAGTGCCCGGAGAAAACCCACGCAGGCACGGGGAGAACATGCAAACTCCACACAGGCGGGGTTGGGGATTGAATCCCGGTCCTCAGAACTGTGAGGCAGACGCTCTAACCATTCGCTCACCATGCCGCCTTGTTGAACCCAAAGCTATTGTTCTGTTGTCTGAATGGCATGCACACATTAATTGTTCTTTCTGCCATCTAGTGGAAGAGTATTCAATTGTTCTGCCTAGCACTATACGTCGCTGGCATAGATAGAAGCCCAAAGATACATTATTTGTAGTGAATACGTATTAGTTTCTGATCAATTAAATTACATTTCCTTCAGCCCACCTAATGAGCTCTCTGAACAGGCTATTGTGGTTGGTAATCATTGATATAGAAGCATGCACCAGCACTGCAGAGTCGAAGTGATCTGTTGCAGGAGCGAGTTAAAAGACTGCAGGAACGGTGCACATGCAGCAACTTTTCAATGTGGAAAATATCAAGTTCCTCAAAAACCAAACAAGGGCTTGTTGGGAGAGAGAGAAAAAAACAAAACACCCACAGGTTCTCGGACCTGCTGCTACCACGTGGAGAAGGACCATCCACCCCGTTGGCAGTCAGGCACAATTAATCCCCAGTGTGTTCTCCTCCCACAGTGTTGGATACAAGGGAAGCCAGTGTGTACGAGTGTAGGCGGAAGGAAACCTTGTACCTTAGCAACCATGTGCGTGTTCTTCTATTACCGCCCCCGGTTCGATGGAGGAAGGCAGGGAGGAAGTATGAGGGGGAGGCACACAGGCAAACACTGCGTTTACAATGTCATCTCATTCACTGACACAAGCTGCAGGACACTCACACAACTCAGTCTGCCTCGGCTCAAGGCTGCCCTCCATTGGGCAACACTGTTATTTTGTTTTATTTTTGGTTAGAGGTGAACTTGAACCTATTCAGGCTGACTTTGGGCGAGGTATGGGGTACACCCTGGACTGGTTGCCTTCCAGTCGCAGGGCTTTGATACACCTAATTGTTAAAAAACAAGAACACATTTTATACAGTGGAACCTCTGAAGGCCGGCACGGTGGACGACCGGTTAGCACATCTGCCTCACAGTTCACCGTAGGTGTGAATGTGAGTGCGAATGGTTGTTTGTTTCTGTGTGCCCTGCGATTGGCTGGCGACCGATACGGGGTGTACCCCGGCTCCCACCCGAAGATAGCTGGGATAGGCTCCAGCAGCCCGCGACCCGAGTGAGGATAAGCGGTAAAGAAAATGGATGGATGGATGGAACCTCTGAAGTCATCAACGATGCAGGTTTGCGTGGTGGAGTTGGCAAAAGTGGAGTACCAAGTGCAGGGAAGCAGAGAGGCAAGGTGGGAGTGTACTAGTCTAAAATAAAAAGGCAAGAAAAAAGGCACATGGAATTATCAAAATACTTAACTAACAAAGTCCAAAAAACAAGGTCCATATTAATTAAAAAACATGTGGAAACAAAACACTCAGCAATACAGGAAACATGACGTATGACGACCGCAATAACAAAAAACAATGAACAGACACAGACTGAAAGAAACCATCCATCCATCCATTTTCTACCGCTTATCCGGGTCGGGTCGCGGGGGCAGTAGCTTTAGCAGGGAAACTCATTTCGGCCGCTTGTATCCGGGATCTTGTTCTTTCGGTCACGACCCACAGTTCGTGACCATAGGTGAGGGTAGGAACGTAGAACGACCGGTAAATCGAGAGCTTCGCCTTTCGGCTTAGCTCCTTCTTTACCACAACGGACCGATACAAAGTCCGCATCACTGCAGACGGTGCACCGATCCGCCTGTCGATCTCCCGTTCCATTCTTCCCTCACTCGTGAACAAGACCCCAAGATACTTGAACTCCTCCACTTGGGACACGATCTCATCCCCGACCTGGAGAGGGCACGCCACCCTTTTCCGACTGAGGACCATGGTCTCAGATTTGGAGGTGCTGATTCTCATCCCAGCCGCTTCACACTCAGCTGCGAACCTCTCCAGTAAGAGTTGGAGATCACGGCTTGATGAAGCCAACAGAACCACATCATCCGCAAAAAGCAGAGATGCAATACTGAGGCCACCAAACCGGACCCCCTCTACGCCTCGGCTGCGAAACCAGGGAACTAAAAACTGCGAAACTGACGAGACAACAAGGCATACCTGGACAAGACACAGGTGGCTGGTGGGAGCAGATTGGTAGACACAAGGAACAGAGCGTGCGAGAACAGGGGGAACAAAAAAAAATGACAAGAAGACAAGACATGGACATGGGACACAGGAAAACAAGACAGAACATGAAGCAAAACTAAATATAATCTAACGAAAACACAAAGACAGATCGTGACAAAAAAAATATGTAACGTCATGAGAGCTCAGTTTGAGGAGCATCCAAGGATGATCACGCATTTTGCTTTTTCTTTGGCGTTTTTGTTGTTGTTGGTTTTTTTTTCCTTTGGTTACTTATTCCAAAAGAAGTAGCAACCTTAAAAAGCAGTATTAAGAAGAGAAGAACTTGAGACATCACTTGCAGACAAAACTGTGACGTTTTTTTTTGGGGGGTACTTTTTCTTTCTACAGTTTCTACAGTCTACAGTGGCCAACTTCCTTTTACATTTCAACACAAGTGTGACATCTGAGGCACATCTGCCACATGAATCATCTCCGTCATTTGTCATTAAAGTTCCAACTTCTGTGTTTTATTATGTTGTTGTCTTAATATTAACAGTGGTTAACTTTCATATGACAGTTAAAATGTTAATATATTACTTAAAACATTGACTGTGCAGTTTCAGTTTCAGTTTATTTTTGAAAGGGGACAATGCAATTTCATAAAACACATGAAGTACACATGGTTAAAAAAGCCAGAATTAGCCAGAAGGCTAGTTTTCATCTGTAGTCCCCTGGCCATGATGTAAAAAAGCAGTAAAATACATCTACAAGACAATATAATATAGTTAATAAAGGTTTTATGATTGATTCACATTTCTGACGTGAGGGGTTTAAATCTCTCCTCCAAGTACTCCGCCTTTCTCAATAACTGAAAAAAAAAACACCTTTACTTCTTCGCCCACAGAGTTTACGCTGTTCTCCTTCAACAACACCATGGTTGTGTCATCTTGCCGGGAACTGGACAATAACCGGAGCGCCCTCTCGGCGGCCTCGGCCTTCGCCATTGCCACAGCCGGTGCCAACGAGGGCACGCCGACCAAGGAGAAGTACCGCCGCATGTCCCTCGCCAGCACAGGTCAAATAATCTACAGAAATATGTAATGTATGGTTAGATGGAGGGTTTTTTTCCTTAACATTGTTTCTCTGGGAGAATGCATCAATGCATCACAACTACATATACAAACAAATCCGATCCAATAATGGAAGATTCTGTCTTTACATAATAAAAAGGTAGTGAGAGGTATTGTTTTACCATTGTGTTATTTATTGGTTGTAGTATGCAGTAGTGTTGTTCGATTCCACTGATTTCCTTCCTTTTCCTACCTAAATTCACTATTAAAACTATTTTTTATTGTTTCTCGTTATACTTAAATTTCTTGAGATGGTGAATTTGGGGTTTTCATTAGCTGTAAGCTATGATCATCGAAATTATGAATAATTTAATCATGAAATATTTCACTCGGTGTGGAGTGAATCTATGTACTATATGAGGTGCACATTTTGAATTGAACTACTGAATAAATTCAGCTTTCCATGACATTGTAATTATTTGAGATACACCCGTCTCTTCAACCTGGTGGCAGGTTTCCCTACAGACCAGCGGAATGGAGACAAAGAGTTTGTCATCAGAAGAGCAGCCACAAACCGTGTCCTAAATGTGCTGCGCCACTGGGTTTCCAAACACTCCCAGGTACAAACACACACACACAATTTTTACCTTTATAAAAAAATCATTTAAATTCTGCAATGACACTTGTTGTTGATTTGCAGGACTTTGAGGTGAACTCGGAGCTGAAAATGAGAGTAATTGGCTTTCTTGAGGAGGTGATGCATGACCCAGAGCTCCTGACACAGGAAAGAAAGGCTGCTGCTAACATTATTAGGTGAGTTTCTGTCTTTAAAGACCTGATTACACATTGATATGACACAGATATTTTATTTACAAAAATATACAGTGCTTTTTGTGATTAAAAAGTCAACTCCATAACACATAATTCATCACCAACAAATTAAGGTTCACAATACTATTGTCCATTCACCAACATCACTCCGATAACTTACTTATAATAACAGGGAAACGTCTGAAACACAAAAATGAGCAGGGACGCATAAAGCATGGTGAATCTGCGTCCAGAGACGCACAGCATTGCTTACACACGTATGTGTTTGTGTTGCTGAAGTGCTTCAGCAAATCATTATCCACTAAAAGTACGAGTCCTGTCTTGGTGGTAGCCAGTAGCCAATCAGAGACAGAGGAGGGTGGGTTATCATTCCATAAATACAAGGGAGACTATTTTCCGGACTCGATGAATTGTTGTGGTAACCGCCGGCGTGCCGCTCACGGAAGCAGCGAGCCACTGGCGGAACGGCGTTGGCTCCGTAGATGCACACAAGTGGGACACTTTAGGGAAAGTCAACTATTAATGGCTTAAAGTACTCCGGCGTAGTGCCTGAAATCTGTCGTATTATTATTATTATTTTTTTTTTTTAAACAAGACTCGCCCAATGTATGTGTGTGTTAAAAAAAAAAAAAAAAAAAGAAGGGGGGTGGGGGCTGGGCATTAGTTTACTGGAGTTTTTCTTCCAAGGGCGGAGGTGGCGCCGCTCGCTGCCGGCTGGACGGACAGGCCCCGAGCCTCGCAATCGATCAGTCAAGAGAAGCATGTTGGCTGGGGGGGGGGTCTGTCTATGCCTGGGCTTCCCACCGTGGCCAGACAGGTCGCCGCTTGGCGCCAAAATGAAGCAGATAACCGCGAGGGGCGTTTTAAGTGTAGCGCAGCTAGCCGGCTGCACCAAAATGCCACAAGGTGGCGGCAAATAAATTATTTTATATTAGACAGGGTATTGTACTGAGCAAAAAAACACTGACTTAGTTTTTCAGTGAATAACAGAGGATAGCTTCCCCTAAAAAAATCTACGAATAGGCGAAGGCCAAACCACGAATATGCAGGGATTTACTGTACAGGAGACAATGAGTCCTCGGTTTGTGACATACGAATTTTCGAGGTTATGAAGGGTGCACAATAAACAGCAGAGTAAGAATACGTCGTCACACGGCAAAAAAAGGCCTGCTCAGTGATCACTTTACTATCTGTTCCATTTGGTTGTTTTACATTATATATATGTATTAAGTATTTTTCAAACTAATTATTTAAGTACAAATTTGGGTTATGTTGCTACTGTAGGAACGGAACTATATCATAAACCGAGGACCCTCTGTCAATACTGATGCTTTACCAGAGGGGGGAAAAAAAAAAAGTGGTGACAGACATGTTTCAAACACTTTTCTCACTTTGCATGCAGGACTCTAGCACAGGAGGACCCCGGAGATAACCAGGTCACCCTGGAAGAAATCATTCACACGGTAGGAGGAAAGAACCAGCCGGCTTGCCTTGTGTCACTGCCGCTTGTTTTATCATATTGCGTGTATGCGTGTTTTAGGCGATGGAGGAGTGCAGGAATGAGCCGTTTGAGAGCCACTCTGCCCTGGAGATCGCCGAGCAGCTGACTCTGCTCGATCACCTGGTCTTCAAGGTCATCCCGTATGAGTGAGTGCAGCAAAATACACTGGTGGTCCATGTTGGTCCTGACAAAATATGATGCGGTGATAAAACAAATGTATACAAATTTTAATATTTTTTTTTTTTTGTCATTTTATGAAAATTTTGTTTAAATTTGTGGATATTATTTTAGAAAAAAAAGGTAAAGAAATTGGATAAATGGATGCAATGTAGCCCATATTAAATGCTTTCATGGACCCAGTGAAGATTTCTGGCATGTGCGATATTTGCAGCCACACAAGGCGGCATTGCAACACGCACGCAGGTAGCAAAAAAATGCTACCTGAAATGGTTTCCTATTGTGTAAAGGCATCACCCGTTAAACATTGACATTTGTATCGGTAATTTGCACCCCCTTGTGGAAGGAGTACGAGGACAGATGTATCGTGACACATCGTCTCAGTATGTGCACATGCAACTGAGTGAATGAGTGAATGTGGAATAAAGTGCAATCACTGAATCATGAACCAATCTTTATGATGAATTTTTATAATAATCTGATTCTGGTGAGTCAGTAGAGTCAATAAAAAACCTGTTGTTCCCATCCTTAACAAACAATGAAAACTAAAAAGGTGGTCACTAAACAGAATTGGTCTACTAAACTTACTCACAGTACAAACAAAATGACAGCACGTAAGTATGTAAAACACACATAACTACTACTACTATGGGGAAACAATAAACAACAACTAGATTAACAATAAACATAATTTCTAACACTATTTTACAAAATGCCACTAGGCATGCTGGGAAGTGCAGCTTAAACTCCTGTTTTAGTGTTAGGGAAGTTGACACTGGGAATCGCAGCATGCCATTTTATAAAATAGTGTTAGAAATTACATGTTCTCTTATTATTGTTAGTTGTTGTTTTTGTTTCCCTGCAGTGTAATACTCGTTGTTTGTGTGTTCTACTTACCCAGGGAGTTCTTTGGCCAAGGCTGGATGAAGAACGACAAGAACGAGAGAACTCCGTACATCATGAAGACGACCAAGCACTTCAATGAGGTCCGTCCATGCAAAGAGCAATAACAGGCAGAATAACTTAGATGCTCAAAAAGGGGATCACGCCCCCTATGCTTGGTTTGAATCAGATCAGCGACAGGATTGCCACTGAAATCCTGCAGTGGGATGACGTCAACATGCGGGTGGCGGTCATTGAGAAGTGGGTGGCGGCGGCAGACATTTGTCGCTGCCTGCACAACTACAACGCCGTGCTGGAGATCACGTCTTCGCTCAATCGCAGCGCCATCTTCCGCCTCAAGAGGACCTGGCTCAAGGTCTCCAAGCAGGTAGGGGCGCAAAGCCCAGTTTGCAGTATTTCACTTAGAAACCCAGTGTCAATGGGACACATTGGTTCATAGTGATTAACCCTCGGAGGTCACAGTCACATTTGAAGTTTATAAATTGTAAATGGTAAATTGTGTTTCTGCACTGAAGGCACTCCAACCACTTATACAGTCTTACCTCATTTGCACAATACAAATGAATATAGTCAACCTCCACATATTCACAGTTCAGCATTCGTTAATTCACCTATATGCTGACTTTTTTTAAACCTATCATCCATTATTTTATGAAAAACTAACACATTCACAGTCACACCTGTAGACAATTTAGTCTTAAATGAACACAAGAAGCATATTTTTAGAATGCGGGAGGAATCCAGAAAGGAAACCTACGCAAGCACGAAGAAGAGAAGATGCAAACGCCACACATGAGGGCCAAAGCTGAGATTCGAATCCTGTGAGGCAGACGTGCCAACCATTACCATGTCTATTGTGCTGTCCCTTGTCGGAAGCCTAAAACGTAAAAATCAAAGAGTTCTGAAGAGAGAAAGGCACTAATTTTGTTATGTCACAGTTCAAGGATATCCAATTGAATGCATGGTGGGCTTCTATAGGCACGACTTTCTTGTTTTACACCCAATTGTCTGTGTTTTGGGTCATAAGAGTTCTCCGTTTAATTTTCCTAGACTAAGACAGTGATTGACAAGTTACAGAAGTTGGTGTCATCAGAAGGCCGTTTCAAAAACCTGAGGGAGGCGCTCAAGAAGTGAGTCACAACTTATATTTTTTAAAATGAATATTCCATACTTATCACTCGTTATCATGACTGTGTGTGTGTGTGTGTGTGTGTGTGTGTCCTCAGCTGCGACCCGCCTTGCGTTCCCTACCTGGGTATGTACCTGACTGACCTGGCCTTCATTGAAGAAGGAACACCCAACTATACAGAGGACAACCTGGTCAACTTTTCAAAGATGAGAATGGTAAAAGACACCTTCATGGAATTGTCTTATTATTTTCCATCTACTATGTGCTGTAAGAACGACAGCAAACCTAATGTCTGTGGTATAAGAAATGACTGTAATCATCATCTCCTGTTTGTCGCCAGATATCTCACATAATCAGAGAAATTCGCCAGTTCCAGCAGACGGCCTACAAGATTGATTATCAACCAAAGGTGAATGTATTGTTTTTTTCTCTGGAGCACATTGACATAGATCGAATGCACTTTTCACGCTGTGTGCTCTGTCGGTATTGGAGTTAGGTTGACCAAAATGCATGAAAGCCAGACACCAGTAAGGATAGACATAGATACAAGTATGGTGTATTCGGGGTAAAATAGAAATTAAATGGGATAAACACATCTCCAGGAGAGAATGTCAGGAATGCCTAAATTAAATGAAGGGTTGACAAATGTTATTATTATTATTATTATTATTGTTATCATCATTATTGTTAGTAGTAGTATTAGTAGTAGTAGTAGGAGTAGTAGTAGGCTACTAGCGGCAGTAGTAGTATTGTCGTAGTAGTGTAGGAGTAGTCAATAATAATAATCAAAATTACAATATTAGTTGTAGTAAATATTAAAATAAGTAAACAATAAAAATGCTGTAGTGTAAAAGGTCTTATTACAACTAATGCTATTTTTGTCCTGCCATCATTAAGAAGAGTGGCATAAAATATTCATACCATTACACAGTACATCAAGATACATCGTGTATGTTGTCACCAAAATGCAAATGTTTTTATTAAATTGGGTTTTGTTTTGTATCTTTAGTTAGGGCAATTGCAGTGGGGTGAATTACAAAAACAAAATGTAAAACAATGAAAACAAAAACAGTTGTACTTTATCAAACCTTAATAAAGTTCATTTTTGGCATTAAAGCCCATATTTATTTGCCCTCTTAATCTAAAAGAGGAAATGGGAAAGCTGTCAGTATAGCACAAACAGTACAAACTTTACATCAAAATCTAATTGAACTCATCTAAAATCCAAGTCAAAGCAGACAGGAGAGTAGATGCTGAGTTGAGCAGAATCTACTTGAATGTAGAGCCCTAAACGAGACATGTCTGTGCTGCTTGTGTTTTGCCTATACTCAATTAACAGACATAATTACACATTTTGTTGTTGTTGTCATAGGTGGCAAGGTACTTGCTAGACAACAGCTCCGTGCTGGACGAGGAGAGTCTGTACGAAGCGTCCTTGAGAATCGAACCCAAAATGTCATCGTGAAGAGGCTTGTTCAACTTTCATATGAAGTGTACAGGACCGTTATATTCTATTATAATGTATATATGCTATCATTTGTATTAGACAACATAGGCTGTGCCCTCCTAGTATTTTCTCCTCAATGTCAAATATACAGGCTAAGTAGACACCCACAGAGGTTTTATTCATATAGTTGACAGAGTATATATTATTTATGGACTTATTTACACTTTGATTATTATTTCAACAGACGAGAGAGTATAACAATGTGATAATTCACATATTTTAGGCTTGATATACACTGCAGGTCCAAGTGTACAATTCCGATTTAATGCCTACAGTACATCAGATTTCCTTTTAGTCGTAATACATTTCAAATGGCACATATCCACTTTGGCTCTGTTTGCAATGATGGAATGAATGAAAAAAACTGCATGCGCCCAAATTGTATGCAAATAACCCCACAAGCGTCAACACTGGGCAGTGACATTGAAGTAAACAATAATGCATTAATAATAATTTTTAAAAATGTAACGTTACAAGCGGCACGGTGCACAACTGGTTAGAGTTCAATCCCCGGCCCCGCCTGTGTGGAGTTTGCATGTTCTCCCCGTGCCTGCGTGGGTTTTCTCCGGGCACTCCGGTTTCCTCCCACATCCCAAAAACATGCTTAGTAGGTTGATTGAAGACTCTAAATTGCCCATAGGTTTGAATGTGAGTGCGAATGGTTGTTTGCTTATGTGTGCCCTGTGATTGGCTGGCAACCAGTTCAGGGTGTACCCCGCCTCCTGCCCGAAGATAGCTGGGATAGGCTCCAGTACTCCCGTGACACTAGTGAGGATAAGCGGCTCAGAAAATGGATGGGTAAACGTTACATAGCATTTAGTTGGCCTGAGCCTATTCTTCCCATTGATTTAAATGAGGGTAACCTCCACATTTCTCCACTGACAATTATTTTGCATAATTAATCTCCTCTAATGTAGCATACTGTATTGAGATTGTATTTAATTGTCTATGCATTTGCTGTAGTTTAGATTTCCAACAGGTGTTTTTAAGGTTTTTTTGTTGTTGTTATTGTTTGAGCAGACGCAGGTGTGCATATGTCAACGATCAACGGATTTCAATAATGTGGAGCTTGCATTGGGGTACAGTATATACAATTTGTGCTTTTACGGTGTACTCACATCCAATACGTATCAGAGTTTATCGCATTTAGAATAGGCCCGATTCCGATATTCTTTTCTATACGTCACTTGAGAGCAAAGAAATCGGAATTTTGTCATTTGAACCACGCAGTGTAAATCCAAGATTTGATCAGTTGCCTTTACGTCCCCAAATAAAAGTTTTGCCTTAAAAATACAGCTGCCTTTTTAACGAGGTGTCCTGAAGTGATCATCAAATCAATGATCAATACCAGTGCAGTATTAATAATTGCATGAGCCTTTATTACATTTACAAAAGAAATGACTATAAATGGACTGAATGCCGAAAAATTGAGTTACCATATTTCCTCAGATAGTGGCCTCCGTTTTGATAGACACCATCCCACAGTAAATAGTCCGCTTGAATAAATGACTGCCGCACCTCCAATTAGATTTGCCCTTTTCCCTTCCCACAAAGAAAAAATGGGTACCGCCAAGTTGCTGTATTTATCTTTACTGTGGCATTTGGTAAAACCATGTGTTACAATATGCACACTCAGCTGCACAGCAGACATGGCACCTGTAGATTGACATTTACAGTGGGTTGTGCAGTAAGAATGTTCAAATGAACATATGGATGAAACCAGATGTTTTCATACACTATTTAAAAATACATGTACTGTATGCTTTTTTTCTCACTTTCTGACTCAAAATCAGACTGAACATTTGTTGTTTTAGGTTAATTAGGATTACCAAAATTATTTCTATTTTTTAAATGCCAGAATAATGAGTGGATTTTTCCAGGCAATTTCTCATCCCTTTTTTAGAGCCAGAAGTTTACATAAATTTCATTAGTATTTGTTACCATTGCCTGTAAACTTGGGTCTAACATTTTGAATCTCCTTCCACATGCTTCACACTATAGTTGGCAGGAATCTTGACCCGTTCCTCCTGACAGAACTGGTGTAACTGAATTTCTAGTAAGTTTCTAGGCCACCTTTCTCACATATGGCTTTTCAGGTCTGTGCATGAATTCTCAATTGGATTGAGATCAGATTGAGATTGAGACTTTGTTATCCTGAAGCCACTTTGTAACCAGTTTGGCAGTATGCGTCGGGTCATCGTCCAAGTTTTAACTTTCTGGCTGATGCCTTGAGCTGTTGCTTCAGTATTTCCACATTCTTCCCTCATGATGCCATCTATTTTGTGAAGTGCACCAGTCCCTCCTTGGGAAAAACAACCCCAAAAGATAATGCTGCCACCCCCATATTTCACGTTTGGGATGGTATTCTCAGGCTTGCGAGCTTCCACCTTTTCCCTTCAAACATAACAATTTTGATTATGGCCAAACAGCTCAATTTTAGTTTTGTCAGACCACAGGACATGTCTCCCAAAATTAGGGTCTTTGTCCCTGTGTGCATGTGTGAACTGCTATATGGCTTTTTTTTTTTTATGTTTCTTTTAGAGTAATGACTTGGCCTTTCAGCCTATTTCCGCATAGTACTTGTTTCATTGTGAATCATGACACACTCTTACCACTTTCAGCCGGCATCTTCACAAGGTCTTTTTGTTTTGTTTTGGGGTTGATATGCACATTTCGGACCAAAGCATGCTCCTCTCTGGGACATAACCCATCTCCGGCCGGAGCACAAGGATGGTTGAACATTACCATGGTGTTTATACTTGCATATAATTGTTTGGACAGATGAAAATGGCACCTTCAGGGATATGGAAATTGCACCCAAGGATGAACCGGACTTGTGCAAGTCCACAATATTCTTCCTTATATCTTAGCTAATTTCTTTGCAATTTCCCACCATGTTACACAAAGAAGCAGTGTATTTCAGGTTTTCCTTCAAATACAGTACATCCACAGGTTATGTCTCTAATTAACGTTGTAAATAAAACTATCAGAAGCTTCCAAAGACGTGACATCTTCATCTTGATTTTCCAAAATTGTTTAAAGGCATAGTCATCTTACTGTGTGTAAACTTCTGACTTTGGAGAGCGTAATGAAAATGTGTCCCCCAAAAAATCCTTCCCTGTTTGTTCTGGCATTTAGCAAATAGAAATAAGTGTGGTTATCCTAATTGACCTAAAACAGTAAAAGTCAGACAGTGAGGGAAAAAAAATTATCTTTTTATATAGTGTTTTTAAACATCTGGTTTCAACCACAGATATTTTCTAAAAATACTGATTTTTCTATGCATTTGGCCTTTCATCCACATGCAAATGCAGACTTTGGAAAACATTTTTGGCTTGTGTCATTTGAAATAGATTTTTAACCACTTAACAGAAGAAAGAAAACGCATCTAATGTCATTATTGCCTTATGTGTCATGATTTATTGTCATGCAATAACTCCAGTGTTTTTAAACAATTGTACTGGCTAATTACTAGCCAAGTAATGTACTTTCATGTGGACAGAGATTGGTTTTAAACCCTGTTGTCTTCAGATGTACCCTGGGAATTTAGAGTGTATATATTCCATGTGAACAAACACACTTGAGTAGTGTCCGAAAAGCAGTTCCGGACAAATTTATTACACCACCTGACATGAAAATGAGAGGAGAGCATCCATCATTACGAAGTGCATTTTCTGAGAAGTCAGAAATGAATCAAGCATAACATTCTACAAAAAAAATTTCGAACTATAATTTGACATCTTAAGAAATAATTACATGCTTAACATTTTTGTTTCTTTTTTTTTTTTTTTTTTTTACTGTAAGTTTTGAAATTCAGAAATAAGTACCGGTGCATAATTATATTTTAACATTAAGAAATATAATTTCTACATTTGTTAAGTCCTGTATATACTGTACCAAAGAAAAGCATGTACTGGTTAGCCAATATTTGTGAGTTGTTGATTGTTTTTTTTGTTTTTTTGGTATGGTATGCCAAATTTACCAGTGGTGGATGCATGCAAGCGTCATTCATTTTCAAGTTGGGGTTCAAGGGATAAAACACTATCATGTCAAATCCCAACGTAAGCAGGGCTGCACTGAGCTTTGTTGGACGCACACATTAGCATGAGCAACGTTGTTAGCTTCTGATACGCTTTTCACTGAACAATGGCAATATATGATGTATTTTTATTAGCCAAAGTCATCGCCCTAATTAATGCCTTACCCTAACAGTTGCCAGTTGAATAAAACACTCCTAGCCACTACATGAGGTAATACGGTCCACACAGTATTCTTGGTTGCTTACCAAATGGAACGTTGGGATGTTTCATGTAGCTGCCGAACGGTAAACTTGGTTTTATGTGTGAAAAAACACGGTTTGGCTTTTGCTTCTTCCCACTTTGGACAGAACGCAATGTATGTAGCAAGTTTAATTCCCAGTGTTTCATGGAAAATTACCCTCTTTGGCCAGTGTATCATAGTTTCAAGCCTTAATCATGAAAATGGATATATTTATATGTGTACACGCCACATTGTCAACTATTTTGTTGTACTATTTTGCCAATGAAGCTGATGTACATGTTTTCCTTGTGTACGGCATAATGTAATAACTCCTCTGCGTATGATACTTCTAAGTGTAACACATCCTGACTATTGCCATATTTTAGCAGGACCTATAAAGTAGTAAAATTGTGTTTATTCTTGGGATATTTCTATATGTATTTTTACAGGCTTTGTATAGTCGAGCGCCTGAAGCTTAAGTGGCACGCATGTACCACTTTTTCACGTGTTCCAAATCAATATCTAGCAGCACAGTCGCCCTCCCAAAAGGCACATGAGATATTTGCAATACGCAGCGCTATGATGACCAATTGTGTGCCAACAGCTTGAGTCAGTATTTGCAGTTTTTTTTTTTGGGGGGGGGGGGGGCAAACAAAAAAAAAAAAGTGTATTCTTTCCTGATTACCTCTTGTGAATAAATTTATTCTTTCTCAGGGGGAGAAAGTGTTTTTTTGTTTTTGTTTTTCTCACACCCAAGTATGGGGCAGGTCAAAGGGAGGATATGTTCAGAGGTGGAGCATTGTTCAGGGGTGGAAAAGAAGCCTTGGTCATGTGATGCTCACAAAGCTGCCTGGATGCTTTGAGGGAAAACATGGCCCTCACATTGGTAACGTTGTTCATCACCAGCCTGTTTGCTTTTGCTTATTTACAACCATTGTCTTTACTGGAAGGTAAGTTGTCATATTTAATTCTATATATTTTTCAATATGTGGCTTGAGCAGGGCATTGAGGCTAAACTGCTTTTCATGCGAGATGACCAAACTGAATATAAAGGACTGTATTTTACTCTTGTAAGTGGTTCAAGATAGGGCACTCATACAAGTTTGCATTTTTAACCCTTTAAATTAAATTTAAATAACGAATAAAAATTATTGCAGCTACATTCTTATGTAACAGAATGTGATAATGTAATTATATGAGATATTTCACTTGTTCATACCTCTGTCCCGAGCATAAGCTAAGGTGGATGACAACTGTATAAAAGCGGAATCAACATCAGAGCTACACATACCTTTATTTAAAAAGGCAGTTCATACATATTTAATGTTTTTGAATCATACATAATGTATTTTTCAACAGCTGTCTACGACCCACCAGAAACCACCCTTGTAGTATATTACTACACTTTTTTTAAACTTTAGTCTCTTTTTGAAAGATTTTAGTTAAAAAATAAATGTGTTATAAATATGTAGCTATTATTTATGAGGAAATTGTAACTGTACGTATAAATCGAATATATCGATGGATTATTGTTATTTATAATTAAATACCATAATCATATCACATTATTTTTTTCATTAAAACTTATCACTACAGTACCTTTCCTTTTAATTGGCTGAGAGAAGTCACATGGGTCTACAGCCCTATAGTGAGGTCTTTCCATTTCGATTTCAAATGACCAAATACGATTCCTGGCCCTATAAAGGAGCAGACACACAGTCGTGGAAAAACTTCTAAATTGGATCTTCGTACATAGATTTATGTTAAAAACAGCTACAATACAGTATAGTGAAGGTGGCGGTACATACAGTCAGTATATGCCCATGTATTGTGGTAAATTGGGAGTTTAAAGTAGAATTAACTAACATGCTCCTTCCTTGTTCCGTCAGAGGACTATCAGTTCAAACAGTGGATGTCACATGTACGTATACACACCATGTGTACTGTGCAAAATGTCTTGTGTCACCATTAGATTCAGATTTTTGACAATGACCATATATACTGTAACTAGAATGTCACAGGCACAGTAACTATATCAGTCCTGTTGTGATTTACTTTTCCATGTAAATGTGACATCAGAGCTAGTGGTGACCTTTTGCACAATACTGTAAATACTACAATATGTACAGAATTAACACTTAGTCTTATCGATTCTGTATCCTTTTTAAATTGTGCAGCACAACAAAGTGTATGACACCGAAGAGTACTTCCGTCGCCTCCGCATCTTCACTGAGAACAAGAAGATAGTTGATGGCCACAATGCCGAGACTCACTCCTTCACGAGTACCGTCAATAAAACCAACAGCTTTGATAAAGTTATTCAAATGCAGACATTCACACTCAGCGGTTCATTCTTTGCATTCTAGTGGGCCTGAACCAGTTCTCAGACATGACATTTGAAGAATTTAGGAAATTCTTCCTCCTGCAGGAGCCTCAGGTATGCTCCTCTTTATACTCAGAATGATTTGCAGTTAAAGAACATTACGAGATTGTGGTGTGTTGCAGAACTGCTCGGCCACTAAGGGGAATCATGTCGGCAGGAGTGGCCCTTATCCCAAATCTGTAGATTGGAGGACTAAGGGCAACTTTGTGACACCAGTGAAGAACCAGGTACCACAGCAAAGATGTGAATAGTCTGGAGCAATAATCAGCAGCTTCAGAAAAAAAATAAAGAAAAAACACATTTTCCAACTTCACGCTAACTTCAGATAGGTTCAAGTCGATTTTTACTTCTAAAGAATCATGGTTGATGAAAGGATTTTGTCCATAATGCCAATGTCTGTTTGGCGCTAACACAACACCACCAGTCACCAAAAGAACACAATAGAATCATGGTGGTGGCAGCATCATGCTTTGGGTATCCAAATAGCACAAAACCTTCAGGCTTCTTCTAGAAAACAATAAAATGACAGGAAAAGCCTACTAGAAGAATTCAATTGGCTTGTACAGGTTATAGGTCATATTAATAATGGAAAAGGTTTTGAAATACAGTAATTTATCTTGATCTTGTTTTTTATATCACAAAAACCTATCACTTGAACAAAGGTGTATAGACATTTGACACCCACTGTATATGCCAATTGTTTCTACACTATTATATACTGTTTACATAATTTTACAGTAAGGTCATAGCACTTTGGGTAAGGGTATGTTATTCTCATACTTTGATTACAGAAGGTTTAAAGTACCGATAAATTTTCTCATTTGATGATGACCGTATGATAAATAATTCATTTGTTCCTTGTTGAGGGTCACTGTGGAAGCTGTTGGACCTTCTCTGCGACGGGATGTTTGGAGTCAGTGAATGCCATTGCCACCGAAAAGCTAATATCTCTGGTAAAACCTTTTTATGATAAATACCTCACTTCATCTTCACATTATTCATCAGTTTGGAAGATGCCAATGTGGTGTCTTTTTTCAATCCTTTCAATACTGTTTTGATTATTATACAACTATTTAAAGTTATATGAAAAAAAAAAAAATATATATATATATATACATATACATATTCCCACACAGATGGTGCAGGGCCCAATTGAAAACTTTCATCAGGTGTGGGGAAACGCTAGCAAAATACAAAATAAATACGCCCAGAAGACCCCACTCAGAGTTACAAATATTACAATACAGCTGTCTTTTAAGCACACACACACAAAAAATGCCTTGTTCTGCATACCAAGGGAGCTCATGTAACATTCAAGACTTCAGCTCTGTTTCTTCTTTCTGTAGCTTTGGTCTGTCATGGACATTGATTTAAAATTCAAGATTGTGTTTCCCTGGTTTGTCTCGGGGATGTGATATCTTGTCAGAGGTTTGCTAATAAAGCTTTTTTGACATGGAAATGAACTGTTATTTTCAAGGGGTGTGTTGTTGTTTCAGTCGGAGCAGCAGCTGATAGACTGTGCGCAGGGCTTCAACAATCAAGGATGCATGGGGTAGTTAGTTTTTTTTTTACATTTTTTTGTAAATGAATTGTCATGGTCCTTGTACCAGTGTGCTTATTATACTCGGGACACTCCACTCGTTTCAGTGGGCTTCCAAGTCAGGCGTTTGAGTACATCAAGTACAGCAAGGGTCTCATGACAGAAGAGGACTATCCCTATAAAGGCTATGTATGATTATCATGTATTATTTTAATCTAGTTTGTTCTCCACAACTTTTCTCAATTAGGAACTTTTGTGTTGTATACCTCAGGATGACACCTGCCACTTCGACCCCGCCCTTGCCGCCGTTTTCGTCCACGATGTCGTCAACATTACAAGTGTGAGTTTTCAAACAAGCTCCAACGAACAACTGAAGCGAAATTGACACACACAGATTTTTGACATCTTAACAGACTTTTAAATGTCGACAAGTGTCATTTTACTGCTCTTGCAGTGTGTGGTGTAGTCGATGTAACCAACGCAGCACACACACACACACACACACACACACGTATGATCTTCACAGGCAATCATGAGGCTCCTTTTCCAAACCAGATGTCTGTCAAAATACCAAGAATGACGTACGAGAGGCATTCTCAATACAAAGAATGAAGAGGAGTAGTAGAAGAAGAAATAGAACTAACTTCGGGTATCCCGATTGGGTATCTGTCGCGCCAAAACCAAGGGGGTCCATTGTTGATATAGGTTTAATATTTGCAATTGCCGATGCAACCATTTTCTTAGCACATCAAGTATGAAAAATAACTCTAAGCATAACCCACACCACTGACTTTGATCAGAAGCTTTGACAAATGCTCAGATTTGGCCCCGGTTATTGGTATGTGTGTACCCTGTGACTATAACCTTGCCAAACCACTGCACAGTGATAATTCCTAATGCCTCAACTTACAAATTTTTCAAGTTAAGATTTGTCACCTGCCGTTTTTTTTTTTTTTTTTTTTGCTTTGTGTTGCTGGCCAAAATTTTAGTTACCAGCGAGGATCAGAAAAGTAAAGTGAAAAAAGAGAATGAAGCAACTGTAAGCTGATGCATGTGCAAGGACAGTCACAGTCCTCAATGCATTTTCAGCTGTTTACTGAACAGGACAGTCACACACACCAGTTACAAAATGAGAACACTCCCAGCGAGCTGCTCTAGGCGGCCAACTCATGCCCAGACGCTTGATCGCCTAACTAACTCCAGCTCCGAGCGAAGTGTTGCCAACTAAGGAAAGTAGCTATTGGCTGTCCTAAACATTACCAAAAGTCGCTAGATGATGTCGTATCCTCATTTGCAGAATTTATTTCTATGGGCACTGTACGAGAAAGGAGTAACATCAAGTTTTAAAAAATGTATTGCAAATGAACTTTCTTCTGTTAATTATTTGTTTTCTTTAAATTGAAATCAATTTTGTTCTGCATTGTTAAATGTTAGATGATCAAATTTGATCAAAAGACTGGAGGGTTGTGACATTCACGAATGAACCTAATCTATTGACTAGCTCATTAACATGAACGATGGATTGTGACCAAGTAGCGGTTGTGAGCTGTTTCTTCTTTTAATTTTTCTTTATTTTTTTAATCTCTGTGTGTTTGTGTGAGCGGAGGGGCTCACGGCAGAGCATTAACTGCAGAGTGAAACATCTGAAAAAGTCGTTAGATTTGTCGTTACTCGCATTTGAGGGGAAAAAAAAGTCATGAAGAGGAGTTGGAAAGTTGCCAGATTTAGCAAGAAAGTCGCCAAGTTGGCAACGCTATCCTGGCGTCACTAACAAGGCCACGCCGCTTAAAGGCACAAAATACTAGAGTACATACAGTAATTACACTTCATAAAACCTTTTTTTTTTTCTTTCCAGTCTTTTCTGGAGGGAAAAGCCAAAAGTCACTTCCAGTATTTTAAGGGCTGGAACTCATCAATGGTATTTCAATTCATTTCAATAAGAAAAACTGATGCCACCACATCTGCCTCACAGTTCTGGGGACCGGGGTTCGAATCCCGGCCCCGCCTGTGTGGAGTTTGCATGTTCTCCCCGTGCTTGAGTGGGTTTTCTCCGAGTACTCCGGTTTCCTCCCACATCCCAAAAACATGCGTGGTAGGTTGATTGAAGACTCTAAATTGCCCGTAGATGTGATGTGAGTGCGAATGGATGGATGGAAGAAAAACTGATTTCATATCTGACTAATTTAGGTCACGAGCTTGGTCAGTGGACGAATTAAACTTGTCAGTCAATGTCCTACTATATGTCTGTCTGCAGTATGATGAACAGGCCATGGTGGACGCCGTGGCCCGGCTTAACCCTGTGACTTTTGGCTTTGAGGTGACCGACGACTTCATGCAATATAAAGACGGTGTTTATACCAGGTGAGACACCTCATTCAGGTGCACCTACACAATCTTTAACAATACAAGAAAACCGATGTCTATACAGACTCATTTGTCTGAACCTGCCAGAGAGGGAGTATATTTTTAATATTTATTATCGTGGTTTTAGTTTGTGTTAGCTAAAAATCTCTAACTTGAAATGTACTGGTATAGTATTTGTGAATGCAATAAAATCAAGAAAAAAATAGGGGAAAAGTCAGACTTTACAAGGATAATAAAGCAAAGCAAAGCAACGCAAAGCAAATGTATTTATATGGCATATTTCATACACAAGGTAACTCAATGTGCTTTACATGATTAAAAGCATTTAAAAACAAAGACAAAAACAGCTTATAAACATTTAAAACAAAGGGAGAAAAAAAATAAAAATAAAATTGAAACAGCATACAGTGCAAGAAATATTTAAAAGTGGAAATCCTCTAAGAAGCATGAGGAAAAAAAAAGAGTTTTTAACCTGAACTTAAAAACATTCACACTTGGAGCTGACGTCACTTCTGTTGGCAACTTATTCCATTTGTGTGCGGCATAATAGCTAAATGCTGCTTCACCATGTTTGCTTTGGATTCTGTGCTCCACTGTTTGACCTGAGTCTGTCGATCTCAAAGCCCTACTGGGTTTATATTCCATTAGCATTTCTCTTATGTATTCAGGACCTAAACCATTTAGTTATTTATAATCACTAGCATAGCTTTAAAATTCTAAAGCTGACTGGGAGCCGGTATAAAGACTTTAGAATTGGAGTAATAGGCTCTGACCTCTTTGTTCTGGTCAGAACCCGAGCTGCAGCTGTTTAATGCTCTTTTGGGGGAGTCCAGTCAGAAGACCATTACAATAGTCAAGTCTACTTGAGATAAAAGCATGGATGAGCTTCTCCTGGTCTGCTTGACACATGCAAGCCTTCACTCTGGATATGTTCTTCAGATGGTAGAAGGCAGTTTTAGTAATTGATTTGATATGACTGTTGAAAGTCAGGTCGGAATCTATCAGAACACCAAGGTTTCGGACTTGGTCTTTGGTTTTTAAAGAGAGTGACTCCAGGTATTTACTAACAGCAATCCTCTTTTCTTTATTGCTAGCAACAATTATCTCAGTTTTGTTGTGGTTTCATTTAAGTAAAATTTTGGCTCATCCAGTTATTTATCTGTTTTGGACAGTGACACAACACCGTAATTGAACTGTAGTCATCTGGAGACACTGCTAGATACAACTGTGTGTCATCTGCATAGCTATGATAGTCAAAATTAAAGTTCTGAAGAATTTGACCCAAGGGTAGCATATAGCATATAGAGCCTGAACAGAAATGCTGTGTTTCGAACACTCAGAGAGGTTTTAATTTAACAATATGTTTTTTGTGGTTGTAGTTTGCAGTGTTGGAGAACTGCACTGAATCATACTGAGACATACATGTCTTTTATTAGATCATATTAGGTTATGGGAGGGTATCTAATGTTTTGGTCAGTCCAGACTACTAAGTAGTATTTGCATCCATGTATTCTAAAATGATGCTTATATTCACAACTACGCATTTTTCCCTAATGTTTTTGAGCTATACATACTGTGTGCATAAAATCCTTTAATTCCTGAATGGTAATCGCTATATTGTGTACAATTTAATTACATATTGATTGTTTTATTTTAAATCATTTGTTGTAGTGTAAAAAGGCAAAGTCATACAAAAGGGTGTCATTGTCCAACACTACTTGAAAAATGCTATGCTCCATCCATAACTGACTTGCGTTTTCTTGCTCTTTTGCTGTCACACTACGAAAAAATGCGTAAAATAGTATTAAGTGCACATAATCCACTGTGACAAAAAAGTTATGGAAAAGGATTATGGAATTAAAACAGCACTGACTGAATAACTGACTTTTACCAACAACAACGTACCATTACTGACATTTTGCAACAAATTTTTTTGCGACTTCATTATTATCACATAATTTTCTTTTCCATGTAGATTAATGTAGAACTATATAAAAAATGGCGGCACGGTGGCCGACTGGTTAGAGCGTCAGCCTCACAGTTCTGAGGTGCGGGGTTCAATCCCCGTCCCCGCCTGTGTGGAGTTTGCATGTTCTCCCTGTGCCTGCGTGGGTTTTCTCCGGGCACTCCGGTTTCCTCCCACATCCCAAAAACATGCATTAATTGGAGACTCTGAATTGCCCGTAGGCATGACTGTGAGTGCGAATGGTTGTTTGTTTCGATGTGCCCTGCGATTGGCTGGCAACCAGTTCAGGGTGTACCCCGCCTCCTGCCCGATGACAGCTGGGATAGGCTCCAGCACGCCCGCAACCCTAGTGAGGAGAAGCGGCTCAGAAAATGGATGGATGGATGGATATATAAAAAATTCCCATTACACAGTCTTGTCACATGTCTCAGGCCTCAATTGCTACAGTGCTGCTGGTATTAGTGCTGCTTTAGGGTGGCCGAGCACTTCACACGGCAAACTGCAATATTAATGCATTAATTCCTTTCTCACACCCCTGCATGAAGTTATATAAAGCGTGTTGTCTTTTAAGCACTCTGTGTAAGAACAAGGCCGACTCGGTCAATCACGCCGTCCTGGCTGTGGGTTACGGTGTTGATGACGGTGCGACACCATATTGGATCGTGAAGAACTCCTGGGGTGCCACCTGGGGAACGGACGGGTAAGTATTACATTGTTCAGCTCCATTCTTTCTTCTTTTTTCTTTCATGTCATTTTAGTCCTTTTTTCCGCCCTCAGATATTTTCTGATCGAGCGAGGAAAGAACATGTGCGGACTGGCAACCTGCGCTTCTTACCCACTTCCTTTGGTTTGAGAAATAACATGCAGGAATTCCTGTAGAATAAAAACCGCAAGGGAATAAGCAAATATGAATATAATGTTACCAAGGCGGCGGCACGGTGGACAACTGGTTAGAGCATCTGCCTCACAGTTCTAAGGACTGGGGTTCAAATCCCGGCCCCGCCTGTGGGGAGTTTGCATGTTCTCCCCGTGCCTGTGTGGGGTTTCTCCGGGCACTCCGGTTTCCTCCCACATCCCAAAAACATGCATTTAGATTCATTGAAGACTCTAAATTGACCGTAGGTGTGAATGTGAGTGCGAATGGTTGTTTGTTTATATGTGTCCTGTGATTGGCTGGCAACCAGTTCATGGTGTACCCCGCCTCCTGCCCGATGATAGCTGGGATAGGCTCCAGCACTCCCCCTTGTGAGGATAAGCGGCTCAGAAAATGGATGGATGGCTGTTAACCTCAAAACACTCTGTTATGTGCCTTTCTGCATCATGGATGTATTCTACTACTAAATTGTCTTTTTTTCCCCCCATACTTTTACTCAAGAAATACACAATTGAGTCCGAATACTGGTCATAAACCTTCCTGTTAGCACAGTGAAGCTGGCTTGTATTGATGGATGTAATGCAACTACTAATATTGTGTAAAACTCTCAAACGACTGGTTTTATAAATGTAAAAAAAGAAATACCTACCGTCTGTACAGGTATGTCAAATTTAAAAACTCAAGCCCTGTATTTTTCTCTCATGATGTGATGAGTTTTTGTCTCTTCACTTTGACATTGGATCATTTCGTTTTCCATTTGTTTGGGATTTTGTGCTAATCTGCTTTTTGGATGATCAGTGTCCCCGTCTGCGTGTTCTGTCTTTATTTCTGCATGCTCTCATCAGCCCCCTTGTGTCAACGGTCAACCATTTATCCCCCTCCAGCCACTCATGCCTTGTCCTGGTGTGCCTCGTTGTCACGACCATTGTCAAATGTTGTTCACTTTCTACCCTGTTTTTTGGACTTTAAGTCCATCCATCCATCCATTTTCACTAGGGTCGCGGGCGTGCTGGAGCCTATCCCAGCTATCATCGGGCAGGAGGCGGGGTACACCCTGAACTGGTTGCCAGCCAATCGCAGGGCACATAGAAACAAACAAACATTCGCACTCACAGTCATGCCTACGGCAATTTGGAGTCTCCAATTAATGCATGTTTTTGGGATGTGGGAGGAAACCGGAGTGCCCGGAGAAAACCCACGCAGGCACGGGGAGAACATGCAAACTCCACACAGGCGGGGCCGGGGATTGAACCCGGGTCCTCTGAACTGTGAGGCTGACGCTCTAACCAGTCGCTCACCGTGCCGCCTGGACTTTAAGTATTTTACTTTTTTTTTTTGCTCTTGCTACGCTCTACCATTGTTTGTTGTTTTTTTGAAATAAAACCTTTTTGAGATACCCTTGAACTTCTGCCTTCGTTCCCTGCTTCCCTGCACTTGAGTCTATTATGACCACCATGATGAATCCCTCATATGTGAAAAAAAAACATGTCATATAAATATATTAATTACATACATGTATACAAATTCATCCATCCCCTTCTATAATGCTTATCCTCATTGGGATCGGAGGTGTGCTGGAGCCCATGACTTTGGGTGAGAGGCAGTTATTCAATAATAATCGAATTTCCCTGGATTAAAAGTATATATATATATATATATATATATATATACATTTTTTTTTTTTACATTATGTCAGCATGTATTTTAAGATAAGTTATTCACTCACTAGCATCCATATATATTATTGGCAGCATTGGTACCACTATACTGTAATGTCTACGTAAGGGCTAGAAATGACAATTTGAAAGAAAATCATTGAAATCAAGACTGAGAAATTTGGTAATCAGAGGATGTTTTAGTGAAAAAACATGGAACGTATTAAAACCAATTTTTTTATTTAATATATTTTATATTTTTTTTAAATATATATTATCTATAACAATTTACAGTATATATATATATATGTGGGTTTTCTCCGGGCACTCCGGTTTCCTCCCACATCCCAAAAACATGCATTAATTGGGGACTCTAAATTGCCCGTAGGTGTGAATGTGAGTGCGAATGGTTGTTTGTTTGTATGTGCCCTGCGATTGGCTGGCAACCAGTTCAGGGTGTACCCCGCCTCCTGCCCGATGACAGCTGGGATAGGCTCCAGCACGCCCGCGACCCGAGTGAGGAGAAGCGGCTCAGAAAATGGATGGATGGACGTATTGTGAGGGTCTGCTGGGAACGTTTGGCGGAATCCCCTGTCAGAAGGAGTTTCAACTCCCACCTCCGACAGAACTTTGCTCATGTTCCGGGGGAGGCGGGGGACATCGAGTCCGAGTGGACCATGTTCCGCACCTCCATTGCTGAGGCTGTGGCCGTAAGGTGGCTGGTGCCTGTCGTGGCGGCAATCCCCGAACCAGTTGGTGGACACCAACGGTGAGGGATGCCGTCAAGCTGAAGAAGGAGACCTATCGGGCCTTTTTGGCCTGTAGGACTCCTGAGGCAGGTGATGGGTACCGGCTGGCCAAGCGGAATGCAGCTTTGGTGGTCGCTGAAGCAAAAACCCGGACATGGGAGGAGTTCGGTGAGGCCATGGAGAAAGACTTCCGGACGGCTTCGATGAAATTCTGGTCCACCATCCGGCATCTCAGGAGGGGGAAGCAGTGCACCATCAACACTGTGTATAGTGGGGATGGGCCGCTGCTGACCTCGACTCGGGACATTGTGAGCCGGTGGGGAGAATACTTCAAAGACCTCCTCAATTCCACCGACACGCCTTCCCATGAGGGAGCAGAATCTGGGTTCTCTGAGGCAGGCTCTCCTATCTCTGGGGTTGAGGTCACCGAGGTGGTTAAAAAGCTCCTCAGTGGCAAGGCCCCGGGAGTGGTTGAGATTCGCCCGGAGTTCCTAAAGGCTCTGGATGTTGTGGGGCTTTCCTGGTTGACACGCCTCTGCAACATCGCATGAACATCGGGGACAGTGCCTCTGGATTGGCAGACTGGGGTGGTGGTCCCCCTTTTTAAAAAGGGGGACCGGAGGGTCTGTTCCAACTACAGGGGGATCACACTCCTCAGCCTCCCTGGTAAGGTCTATTCAGGGGTGCTGGAGAGGAGGGGCCGTCGGGAAGTCGTATCTCAGATTCAGGAGGAACAGTGTGGTTTTCGTCCTGGCCGTGGAACAGTGGACCAGCTCTACACCCTTGGCAGGGTCCTCGAGGGTGCATGGGAGTTCGCCCAACCAGTCTACATGTGTTTTGTGGACTTGGAGAAGGCGTTCGACCGTGTCCCTCGGGGGGTCCTGTGGAGGTTGCTTTGGGAGTATGGGGTACCGAACCCCCTTATACGGGCTGTTCGGTCCCTGTACGACCGGAGTCAGAGTTTGGTCCGCATATCTGGCAGTAAGTTGGACTCCGCCAAGGCTGCCCTTTGTCGCCGATTCTGTTCATAACTTTTATGGACAGAATTTCTAGGCACAGCCGAGGCATAGAGGGGTCCGGTTTGATGGCCTCAGTATTCCATCTCTGCTTTTTGCAGATGATGTGGTTCTGTTGGCTTCATCAAGCCGTGACCTCCAACTCTCACTGGAGCAGTTTGCAGCCGAGTGTGAAGCGGCTGGGATGAGAATAAGCACCTCCAAATCTGAGACCATGGTCCTCAGTCGGAAAAGGGTGGCGTGCCCTCTCAAGGTCGGGGATGAGTGGAGGAGTTCAAGTATCTTGGGGTCTTGTTCACGAGTGAGGGAAGAATGGAACGGGAGATTGACAGGCAGATTGGTGCAGCGTCTGCAGTGATGCAGACTTTGTATCGGTCCGTTGTGGTAAAGAAGGACCGAAAGAACGAGGTCCCGGATACAAGCGGCCAAATGAGTTTCCTCTGCAGGGTGTCCGGGCTCTCCCTTAGAGATAGGGTGAGAAGCTCGGTCATCCGGGAGGATCTCAGAGTAGAGTCACTGCTCCTCCACATCGAGAGGAGCCAGATGAGATGGCTGGGGCATCTGATTCGGATGCCTCCCGGACGCCTCCCTGGTGAGGGGTTCAGGGCACGTCCCACCGGGAGGAGACCCCGGGGACGACCCAGGACACGCTGGAGAGACTATGTCTTTCGGCTGGCCTGGGAACGCCTCGGGATCCTCCCGGAAGAGATGGTTGAAGTGGCTGGGGAGAGGGAAGTCTGGGCGTCCCTGTTAAAGCTACTGCCCCCGTGACCCGACCTCAGATAAGCGGTAGAAAATGGATGGATGGATAAATATATAGTAAAGTCATAATCTGCTCTAGCAATACATTATTATCCCAAACAATTGCGACACAACACACGTGAGGCATGCGGAAGTGATGCTCAATTTCTGAGACGTCCATTAGCTATCATGTGGCTAAAGCGCCGGTTTTCTGATGACGACACCAGGAAACTGGCCAATGAGCTGCCGGGATTCTGTTTCACAACGCCGCACCGGGCGTTATTAGGAATCCCACACATGTTCTTGGCAGGAACACGCCCTGGTTCAATATTACTGGTTCCTGGACACGGGCTGCTGTGCTATGATTGGCTGCTGTATTTTCGGTTGAACACGTCCGACTGCTTCCAGACAGGAAAATATGTGATTTAAGTGTGGCGGCGTTAATATGATTGAATCCATTTCCCATTAACCCTAACCCACCCCGATCCTAACCTTAACCCATCCTAAACCGCCTTAGCCCCACCCCAAGCCCTAAACCGAACCATAACAAACCTATTTGTTTATGTTTCGTACAAATGTGATCCATGTTTGGGACGGTCATCTTTGCTACATCCGCCCTTCCTGTAGCGCAGCAGCCAATCATGTTGCACCGGGGCGTGTCTTGACAGGAACACGCGTGGGATTCGTCATAACGCGGCACTGGGAGCTTGTTACGAAAGGTAAAACGCGCCCGCTCGAGGCTTCAATCCCGAAACAGGACTTCCAGCAGAGGAGTGTGGAGCGCTTACACCTGTACATTTATCCGGTTTGTTCTTTTGTTAAAGTGCCTACAACAAAACCTATATGGCGACGAGACGTTCAAAGCGCGACGCTGCCGAGAAGGTAACGGACGTGTGGCGTGTATTCTGTCTGCTAGTCGACAGCTTTGCCTGGCACTGTAACTGATAGAAAAGGAGAAATGTTCTTGTTTCTATAAGGTAACTTTCATAAAGACTTGGAGAATGCTGGGAAACGTTTATGTCAACTTGATAAATTTCGTATTCCAGAAATACAAATTCAGAGAGATTTTATGTAAGTCAGATATTCATTTGTTTTACTCGGAACTTTTTTTATTTTGGCGTAGCTCACTAAAATATAAGGAAAAACTTAAAGGCAATTAAAAAGTCCCCACTGTCTAGATAACATTAAAAATGGCCTTCTTTTTTAAAAATCCTTCCTTTTTCCCACTCACTCAAAGTTTTGAATCCTCTGTTTCGATATTTATTTTACATTATTACGTTTTTCTATCTGCATGGATGGTACTGATGTTTATGATCACACTGCTACTGTTTTGTAAAACTGTATTCTTAATGCATGTTTATTTTATATGTACTTTTAAAGAGATGCGGGATTTTAGAGGGTGCCGAACAGTCTTGAGATAGCGTCTCCAAGCTAATTTGTGATTGACAGAATCTGGTCCTGTTCACTTGGCAGGAGATGACGCCGGTCCAGATGGAAGGAGGCCGCAAAACATCTCGATTGGTACCCAAGCGCCTTCGGTACTCTCCTCCTCTTGCTGGACCACAACACGGGAGGAAGGTGAGTCTACTTTACTGTGGCCTGCTACAACTGGGACAACTTTTAATTGGTTAAATAAATGAAATGTAAAATAAGGCACGCCCTTGAGCTGCTGATTCGTGAGACCTTCACCTGTCAATCAAATAACGCTGAAAATTAGTTTGCTGACTCTGCCTGAATATTGATAATGTGTCCCGTTTTGGTAAATAAACAGTTAACTTTCCCGTGTGTGTAATACATAACACAACGCTGACGTTTTAAACAATGTTGCCGCAGTCCAGTGAGTTGTTTAGCTCCTTAGCGTGCCAGGTCGTTAGCTCGCAGGTATGTAATAAATACTGTAGCGAACTTTCCCTAAAGTTTCCGAGTTGTGTACATCTACGGAGTAAGTGCGGTTCTGCCAGCGGGTTGCTGTGTCGTGAGATGCGTGGCGGGTATTACCACAACAATGAAAATGTATTGACAATTCCAGTAAAAAATCCTGTCCATCCATTCATTTTTCTGTACCGCTTTATCCTCACTAGGGTCACGGGCATGCTGGAGCCTATTCCAGCTATCTTCGGGCGAGAGGCGGGGTACAACCTGAACTGGTTGCCAGCCAATCACAGGGCACATACAAATGTACTAACCAGATGTGCTAACCAGTTGTCCACCGTGCTGCAAAAAAAAAAAAAAAAAAAAACCCGTGTCCATTGTATTTCTCTCTTGCATTTGGGATCTGCAACAGGATAACGATCCAAAACACACCAACAAGTCAACTTCAGAATGTCTTAAAAAAACAAAATGAAGGTTTTGGAGTGGCCTAGTCCATGTCCAGACTTGAATCCGATTGAAATGCTGTGGCATGACCTTAAAAATGGCGTTCATGCTCGAAAACTGTCTTTTTTTTTTTTTTTTTTTTTTTTTTTTTTTTTTTTTTTTTTGCTGATTTCGAACAATTTTGCAAGGAGGAGTAGGCCAAAGTATCTCAGTATCAGACATAAAGACTCAGTGCCAGTCATAGAAAACGCTTGATTTCAGTTCTTGCTGCTGAGGATGGCCCAGGCAGTTTTTAGGTGTAAGTGGGCATTATGTTTTCATTACTTTACATGCATGGTAGGTTAATTGAGAACTCTTAAATTGCCCGTAGGTGTGAATGTGAGTACGAATGGTTGTTTGTTAATATGTGCCCTGCGATTGGCTGGTGATCAGTCCAGGGTGTACCCTGCGTTTCGCCCAGAGTCCAGTGGGATAGGCTCCAGCACGCCCGTGCCCTAGTGATAAGTGGTACGGAAAATGGATGGATGGAGTCATTTTGCATGGACAGACACAATGAAACTGACCGGAATTTTTGAAACCGGAAGGCCATGGCATAACTATTGGAACTTTTATATAATCTGTATACTGTACAGTCTACTCAAGATAACTGCTTTAAATATTCACTGCTTGTGCATGATACTTAATGCTGGGAAATAGCATTACTCGTGAAAGCATGTAATTCTATTACGGAATTCCTGTTACCATGACAACCAATGCTGACATGTTCAAATGTTCTAGATTTGTAAAAGTACATTATGGGTCCATATATTATGTCCAAATTTGAAATAGCTTAGCGTCATTGTTTTCCTTTTTGAAAAAAATACAGACCATCCCTTTAAAAAAAAAAAAAAAAAAGTGACCTTGTGAGAAACATTTTTTTGTCAATTTATGCTAATTAGGGCCTTCAAATGAGCATCTTCATAAGTTCAAATAATTAATCAATAATTAAGCTGTAATGTTTTACTGTCATTTCAAGGGTTTTTTTTTACCAGAAATTTCAGTGTTCCCCAAAAAGGCCATTTTACCCCACACAGAAAGCTCAGTTTCTCCGGAACCCGTCATCCGATTTCCAAATTTTTGGTACGTTTTAAAATTTTTGGTGCGTTGAAGTGGCCGTTCCAACCAGACTTTTCATTTTGACAGATGGTCATTTTTGGAAAATCTTGTCACCTTCCTACTAACAGCATCTGGTGTTGTTCACCTGGCAGAAGAGGACGCCAGTCCAGGGCGAGGAAGGAGTCCGCAAATCATCTCGAATTGCACCCAAGCGCCTTCTGTACTCTGCTCCTCTTCCTCCTGCTCTACAACAAACCAGGAGGAAGGTGAATCTTTATTAACGTGACCTTACAAACTGGGATGAGGGAACCAAAATGGAGAAATAGTTTCTAATACAGCTCTTTCTAATAAAGCTAAAAAGCCAAAGAAAAAGGAAAACGTGTTGATTGTTTATGCTCCTTTGTACTGAGCTCTTGTGAGATCTCACAATTTTTTTTTTTTTTATGAATCAAAAGTCATTTTTATGTCTATTTCTGAGACTGAGTTTATAGAAAGTAGAAAGGCAGCACGTTGTACTAGTGGTTAGCATGTCTGCCGCACAGTTCTGGGGTCCTTTGTAGTGATGCACTGAAATTTCGGCAGCTCTCCAATGTTTTGGCCAAAAGTGCATTTTCGGGTTCGCACCGAAATGGCTTTTGTCACCAAGATAAAACGGACAAAATAACATGTTCTTTATTGTTGCTAACTCATAGCTTTGCAGTGATACTCGTTTTTTTTTTTGTTTTTTTTTTTGCTGACATCGGACCGATTTCTGATCTCAAGGATGGGATTGGGACACCCCTAACAGTAATATAATAAATATTTGGAGTATAAGATAACCTTTATTAGTCTGACAATGGCGAATATGCATTAATTCAGCAGCAGTAGTGGATATAGGAATTCCAAAAAGAACGTGAGAAGTCATTTGGGTGCAAATGCGTCCACCAGTACAAGGCTGATGCAATAAATACAGTAAAATAAAAAATATTGAAATATGGGGTGTTCGGTCAGAGTTTGGTCCGCATATCCGGCAGTAAGTCAGACTCGTTTCCGGTGAGGGTTGGACGCCGCCAAGGCTGCCCTTTGTCACTGATTCTGTTCATAACTCTTGTGGACAGAATTTCTAGCCAAGGTGTAGAGGGGGTCGGGTTTGGTGGCCTCAGTATTGCATCTCTGCTTTTTGCTGTTGATGTGGTTCTGTTGGCTTCATCAAGCTGTGATCTCCAACTCTTACTGGAGAGGTTCGCAGCTGAGTGTGAAGCGGCTGGGATGAGAATCAGCACCTCCAAATCTGAGACCATGGTCCTCAGTCGGAAAAGGGTGGCGTGCCCTCTCCAGGTCGGGGATGAGATCCTGCCCCAAGTGGAGGAGTTCAAATATCTTGGGGTCTTGTTCACGAGTGAGGGACAAATGGAACAGGAGATCGACAGGCGGATCAGTGCAGCGTCTGCAGTGATGCGGACTTTGTATTGGTCCGTTGTGGTAAAGAAGGAGCGAAGCCGAAAGGCGAAGCTCTCAATTTACCGGTCGATCTACGTTCCTACCCTCACCTATGGTCACGAGCTGTGGGTCATGACCGAAAGAACAAGATCCCGGATACAAGCGGCCGAAATGAGTTTCCTCCGCAGGGTGTCCGGGCTCTCCCTTAGAGATAGGGTGAGAAGCTCGGTCATCCGAGAGGAGCTCAGAGTAGAGCCGCTGCTCCTCCACATCGAGAGGAGCCAGATGAGATTGCTGGGGCATCTGATTCGGATGCCTGCCGGATGCCTGCTGGACGCCTCCCTGGTGAGGTGTTTCGGGCACCTCCCACTGAGAGGAGACCCCGGGGACAACCCAGGACACGCTGGAGAGACTATGTCTTTCGGCTGGCCTGGGAACGCCTCGGGATCCTCCCGGAAGAGCTGGATGAAGTGGCTGGGGAGAGGGAAGTCTGGGCATCCCTGCTAAAGCTACTGCCCCCGCGACCCGACCTCGGATAAGCGGTAGAAAATGGATGGATGGGTTTAGACAAAAAAAAAATCCATTATCTTGTTCAAAGTGACCTTCTGTCATGTTTGCCCAACAGCGCAAGAAGCACAACATAGAAAACATACAACACGAAGAAAAGGACTCTTCACATGTTGACAACACTGACGCAGAGGTTACAAATGTAAGTATTAATCAAACGGGCTCGAGCTGAATCACACTTGGGCACAGTGTTTGTCATATTTGTCACAATACAGGTTCAAGGACTCTCTGCATATGAACTGGAGCGGCTGGAGAACATCAGGCAGAACCAAGCTTTCCTCTCCTCTATCAATCTGTTTCAGGTAAATCAGCGCAAGTAAGCCAACTGGATTTTTCCAGAAACAAATCACTTCATTAGAAAACATGCAAACAAAACGCTCGCCAGCTTGCTTACGCAGCCGTGCAACAAGAACAAATGTCAACAGATGAAACTTGATGATAATAATAATAATAATAATAATAATATATTATTATTATTATTATTGTGAGCAAGTGGCTATCACGTGCTTGGCGTCTAAGTACTGCAGCAACTGATTAACTGACATAATATTTGGAATCTACTAACCAATCACGGTTACATATGTTGATGATGTCATTGCATTTTCCTCTTGTTTAAAAAAAATAAATAAATTGGTTTCAAGCCTGCAGCTCTGTGGCTGCAGCTGGCTAGCTTCTGTGGGTAACACGCTGCTCCTCTAAAAGTCACTAATCATCGCCTCCATGGCGGCAAATAAGTATGGAGAGGAAGTCTAATACAGAGCCACAGACAGGACAGTCCGAAAACCGAAAAATAATTAAGAAGGTATCGGTTATGTCAGCCAAGAGGAGGGGGCCTCTAAGATTAAAAAGTATATTCATATATAGTGCACAATAGAGTGCTCAGGGTTTTTAAAATATTTTTGTTTGTGGCGTGTTTTTTTTTTTTTTTTTTTGGGCTAAGATGCAAATGTTCCTGACAAAATATCCCGAATGTTCCTGAGAGGTGATGATGGGTGTTGGAATCTCTGGTTAGTTGTTACGTTGTCCAAACTTAAGCATGGAACAACCAGAGCGACATTATTGGTTTGAACCATTTCAAGTAGAAACTGCTAATGTGATTCAGGTTTCCATTGTGTTCCCATTGTAATGCGGAAGTGAATTTTAGTCGACCGTTCAACATTACATATTATTAAAACTCCTGGGAATTGTTTTAAGTTGTGACAAAAATGGCATGGGCCTTAAATTGCAGAGAGAAGCAGACATCAATTTTAAGGCCTTTATTTGAGAGGCTTTCATTTAAGTGTGGAGCTTGATATCCTGCTATCTGTGACATGCCTTTGTCACGATACCACAAGGAATTATTCTATTTCTTGTTTTGCTGAAATTAGCCTATTTTTAGGGGGTAGCCCTGTCTCATGGAAATGAGTAACTGGATAAACTGGGGTGGTGTTAGGCGATTGAACAAAACAAGCAATCAGCTTCTCCTTGCTGAAGTGGCGCGAGTTGTGTCCTTAAAGAGTGAAAACATCTTCACTTGTGGAGGCAGTACTTGTGCATGTGGCACATGGACGGATCACCAAACACGAATATCCACCGCCGCCGTGGAGTAACTGTTTGGAGGTGGTTATTTTGTAAAGGTTGGGGAGGCAGGCACTCAGAGACCCAACTGTTCGTCTTGAAGCAATTAAAAAGTACATTTCCATACATTTCCCCTTGAAGTAAATAAACACCCCTGCCTGCTATTTAAAGAAATGTGGCATTTTCACCATGTATAAGGTTATATTTGACCCATCTTGAATGTACAAAAATATCAAATAAATTGAACGACACCAAAATCATTACAGTACAGTATTTGACGTATGCCCGTGACACTGCAGTGATCTAAATTAAAATTGCGTGAATTAGTGGTCATCAGAATTTGCAGTTTATTGAGAAGTTAAGGTTAAAAATATGTGGATGAATTTGCGATGCCAGACTATTCAATCAGACCTGTTACAGCAACGAGCATCCATTGTTGTGAACATCCCCTGGTATTAATCTTGCTCTTGTTCTCTGAAGGCATCAGAGGACTTAAAGCGGTCGTCAGCAAAGCCATCGCAGCGAGGTCTGACAAGGTGCGATTGCTGACTCAGCTGTTTTCAGCGGGTTATATCGTCTTTTAATCATGTAAAGCACATTGAGTTACCATGTGTATGAAATGTATTATCCAAATAAATTTGCCTTACGTTTATAATTTGCTTCTTGATTCGGTTTTAAACCAGCAAAGCAAGTTTAAGTTTGAGCAAGTGTAATCTCATTGCCTCTGCAATGCTCTTCTCTGGTGGCAGGTCAATAGCAGTGGTAAAAGAAGTCCTCCCATCTCGAAAGTCCCTGCGTCTCCAAAACAAAGCAGCAGAGGTCTTCACACTTCCCCCTGAACCAAATAAAACAGATGTCCGAAAACAGGTAGCGCTGCAAAAATGCTTTCTCTGCAGTGTTTTTTTTTTTTTTTTTTCTCCCCCTCTGACATCATTTGTTTTGTATGCTTTTCCAGCCCAAGAAGCCTGCAGGGCCTCTACCTTTGCATCCAGTCAACATGGCCGAAGGAAGCAAGCTACCGCCTCAATTTCTCCAACTCTGCATGGAGGTAAAGACTCACAACTATACTTTCAAAGGGGTGGAAAATTTCCAGTATAAAGTCCTGGAAAATTTCAATGGAAAGTTAATATGGGGAATTTTTTAAATATTCCAATTTGGAAAATTTCCTTGGAATTAAATACATAAATACAAACATTTTGTTTTGTCAAAGGCAGACAGCCATTAAAAATGGTTAGCTTTCCTTGTCCACATGCAAGGGCTTTTTAGCACCTAGTACGATTTTTTTATTTTTCCATCCATCCATCCATCCATTTTCAACCGCTTATCTGAGGTTGTGTCGCGGGGGCAGTAGCTTTAGCAGGGATGCCCAGACTTCCCTCTCCCCAGCCACTTCATCCAGCTCTTCCGGGGGGATCCTGAGGCGTTCCCAGGCCAGCCGAAAGACATAGTCTCTCCAGCGTGTCCTGGGTCGTCCCCGGGGTCTCCTCCCGGTGGGACATGCCCGGAACACCTCACCAGGGAGGCATCCGGGAGGCATCCGAATCAGATGCCCCAGCCACCTCATCTGGCTCCTCTCGATGTGGAGGAGCAGTGACTCTCCTCTGAGATCCTCCCGGATTACCGAGCTTCTCACCCTATCTCTAAGGGAGAGCCCGGATACCCTGCGGAGGAAACTCATTTCGGCCGCTTGTATCCGGGACCTCGTTCTTTCAGTCACGACCCACAGTTCGTGACCATAGGTGAGGGTGGGAACGTAGATCGACCGGTAAATTGAGAGCTTCGCCTTTCGGCTTAGCTCCTTCTTTACCACTACGGACCGATACAAAGTCTGCATCACTCCAGACGCTGCACCGATCCGCCTTTCGATCTCCCGTTCCATTCTTCCCTCACTCGTGAACAAGACCCCAAGATACTTGAACTCCTCCACTTGGGACAGGATCTCATCCCCGACCTGGAGAGGGCACGCCACCCTTTTCCGACTGAGGACCACTGTCTCAGATTTTGAGGTGCTGATTCTCATCCCAGCCGCTTCACACTCGGCTGGGAACTGCACCAGTGAGAGTTTGATGAAGCCAACAGAACCACATCATCTGCAAAAAGCAGAGATGCAATACTGAGGCCACCAAACCGACCCCCTCTACGCCTCGGCTGCGCCTTGAAATTCTGTCCATTAAAGTTAACAACAGAATCGGTGACAAAGGGCAGCCTTGGCGGAGTCCAACCCTCACCGGGAACGAGTACGACTTACTGCCGGATATGCGGACCAAACTCTGATTCTGTTCGTACAGGGACCGAACAGCCCGTATCAGGGAGTTCGCTACCCCATACTCCCAAAGCACCCCCCACAGGATTCTCCGAGGGACACGGTCGAACGCCTTCTCCAAGTCCACAAAACACATGTAGACTGGTTGGGCGAACTCCCATGCACCCTCGAGGACCCTGCCGAGGGTGTAGAGCTGGTCCGCTGTTCCACGGCTAGGACGTAAACCACACTGCTCCTCCTGAATCTGTCCCCGATGTCCACGGGATGTTGCAGAGGCGTGTCAACCAGGAAAGCCCCACAACATCCAGAGCCTTTAGGAACTCTGGGTGAATCTCATCTCCCCACCGAATCACAACGTCCTGATTCGAGGTCAGCAGAGCCCCATCCCCACTATACACAGTGTTGATGGTGCACTGCTTCCCCCTCCTGAGATGCTGGATGGTGGACCAGAATTTCCTCGAAGTTCCTGAAGTCTTTCTCCATGGCCTCACCGAACTCCTCCCATACCCGTGTTTGTGAGTCAGCGACCACCAAAGCTGCATTTCCCTTGGCCAGCCGGTACCCATCAGCTGCCTCAGGAGTCCCACAGCCCAAAAAAGCCCAATAGGATTCCTTCTTCAGCTTGACGGCATCCCTCACCAACAGGTTCGGGATTTCCGCCACGACAGGCACCGACCACCTTACGGCCACAGCTCCGGTCGGCCGCCTCAGCAATGGAGGTGCGGAACATGGTCCACTCGGAATCGATGTCCCCCGCCTTCCCCAGAACATGAGCAAAGTTCTGTCGGAGGTAGGATTTGAAACTCCTTTTGACAGGGGATTCCGCCAGACGTTCCCAGCAGACCCTCACAATACGTTTGGGCCTGCCATTTGACCGGCATCTTCCCCCACCATCAAAGCCAACTCACCACCAGGTGGCGATCGGTTGACAGCTCCGCCCCTCTCTTCACCCGAGTGTCCAAGACATGCGGCCGCAAGTCCGATGACATGACCACAAAGTTGATCATCGAACTGCGACCTAGGGTGTCCTGGTGCCAAGTGCACGTGTGGACACCCTTATGCTTGAACATGGTGTTCGTTATGGACAATCCGTGATGAGCACAGAAGTCCAATAACAGAACACCGCTCGGGTTCTGATCGGGGGGGCCCGTTCCTCCCAATCACGCCCTTCCAGGTCTCGCTGTCATTGCCCACATGAGCATTGAAGTCCCCCAGCAGAACGATGGAGTCCCCAGCGGGAGCGCTCTCCAGCACCCCTTCCAAGGACTCCAAAAAGGGTGGGTACTCTGAACTGCTGTTTGGTGCATAAGCACAAACAACAGTCAGGACCCGTCCACCCAAAAGGGTGCTTTGTCTGGTCCCACACCTCGGACCTGTTTGTCATGGGTGACCCTGCCAGGGGCATAAAGCCCCAGACAACTTGGCTCCTTGGATCATTGGGACACACAAACCCCTTCACCAATATAAGGTGACTGCTCAAAGAGGGTTTTTTTTATTTTTATTATTATTATTTTTAACTTCACTCAAGCGGCGGCATAAGCTTGCTTATACCTCTCCATCCAATTTTGGTTCTCAACACAAAGCAAAAAAAAAAAAAATCGACCAAGCAATGGCTCGTAAGTTGGGGCATTCATAAGTCGGGGTAACACTGAACTAGGGGTGCCACCATAAGTCGACTAATCACGACGACATCGGCAATCACAATCGTCAACATTTAATTTATTCGTCGGTCTATTTTTTTGCAGCTTTGTTTTGCTCTCCAAAGCGCTTGAATCCGCCCACTGCTCGATGCGCTGGTCTGTTGTCTGCTCGTGGTATCACACACACGTGCATTAGTGGTTATTTGGGGTCGTTATGATGATGCACATGCGCAGGAGTTTACTTCTGGGTCAGCTGTGCCGTGCCGTACCATGCCGTACCCGGGGGAACTCATTAGCAATGGCGCTCGAAACTTTGAGCATATTGAAGAGGAATGCGTTGCAAAACTTACGAGACAGAACGCGCCTTTCATGGCAGCACGACAGTGATACACGAGCATCGAAAAAGGAAGGACGTTGTGGCTGATTCAATTTCTGATTATGAGGTATCATCCTTTTGGTAAGCTGTTAGCTGATGTTTGGCTAGTTAGCTGCTAATTCTACTGTCAACGGCTGGGAGCTAATTGCTCAATGTTATAAATGTTAAAATTAGTTTGAGGTTAACGGTGATGATTTCTTTAGCCTAAGCACACAGTTTGTGTTTGATGTAACTACATATATGAATAAAAGATCGATGTGCTGTTGCAGGCCAGCTGAGGGATGTGACTGTAGAGGCCACATTGGCAGGGGCAACGTTCCTATCAAAGGGAATGCATGTACATTGAAAATAAATCAGAACTTGCTCATTTCTAAACTGACTTTCACAAGATTTACTTTGTCAACTTCAAAGCATGTCCTATTAATTTAGTGACCATTAATTCACATGGTGGAGTTTTCCACCCCTACTAACACCATGACATGTCTTCATCCCTCCACCTCACCTATACTATATTGTTTTGGTAATTTATTGGCAATAAAATGTCTAATGCTTTGTTTCCAAATGAATTTGAAATAAAGAAAAGTCAATGAAATACAGTTATCTTTTCAGGTGTCTTCAAAAGAAAGAAGAGTGGAACTGGATTTGGAAGAGTACACATTTATTTATTTTTTACTCTTGTGATACCACATTGATAAAGCAAATACTGAGAAGTGAACTCTTTCTCGAAGGTACTGCTCTTCGCTGAAGAAGATGACTATAAGTAAAGACCGGGTGGTCAAAATTGTGAAAGAGCGCATTTTCTCCGCAGCCTTCCACCCTACTTCAACTAGCCTCCTAATGGCTGCTGGAGACAAGTATGGGAATGTCGGCCTCTGGAGTGTGGTGTGTTTTCTTTTTAGTTATTCAGTTGTTCATATCATCAGCCGCGGTGTGTTTTTGACTGAAGTCTGCTCTTCCCCCACTGTGGTTCCTTCCTCAGGTTGGCAACTGGGGTGACCATGGCGTTCTCCTGTTTGAGCCCCACACTCGCCCGGTGTGCTGCTTAGCCTTCTCCAGGTCGCACCCCGCTCAGCTGCTGAGTCTCAGCTACGATGGATCCCTGCGCTGCATGGATGTGGAGAAGGGTGCCTTTGATGATGTGAGACATCGTGTTTTTGTCCCTTTTTTAAATTGAACTACAACACAGTTTAGGCAAAGACGCTCCACTTGAGTGGTTTCTGGTTTGCACATTCGCGCAGTTGTTTGCACCGTTTTGGTTGTGGGTTTCAACTGTGGCTTGGGCCTACCAGGGTGCAGTATGCATGTCCTCCTGGTGCTTTTTTGTGAGTTCTCCACAGGAACACTGGCTTCCTCCCACATTCCCAAAACAATTATGTGAACCCTCACAACTCTACTTCGGATTTTGAGGAACAAAATTGGTGAAAAAATCCAGAAACAGAGCAATTATGTGGTGCTTCTCAGAAGCTATTGCTGTTAATTCAGGCTAATCTGTACATCCAACAAATACTCAAAGCAGCTCTGCTTACATGTTGCAAATGAATGGCAACTGTGTGAAGCTCACACTTCCTAATTTAACCATGCTAACACAAATTTTGGGATTTGACGTGATAGTGCTTCCTGATGGACTCCGACTTGAAAGTACTAGTTAGCTGCTCGTTAGCTATAGCTGGCTAGCTCTCATCAATCATCTGTCACAATGTGTTGAATAAATCTTGCACAACTTTATCTGCTGCAGTCGCAGTCTGCCATGAAAATCCGTACAGCTCCTCGGGCAAGGCCATCGGACGCCTACTTCCACTGAGATTTATCGTCTCAGGGGAGACGGCGCTATGTCTCATCGGATCGGCTAAAGTAGCTAACTGTACAACTGCGCATATGCATAAATGTCGTCAGTCAAAATGGCGGTGGCCGGCCATAAACAAAGGACGCGGCGAAGCGGCGTGCATTGCAGCTCTTTTCAGAATAAAGTAGTACAGTATGTTAATATTTGATTCTTTTTGATTCGAATGCGAAAATTCTGATTCACGATTTGTTTTTTTTAAGCAGACTCCTGAGTCATTCTGAATCGCCACTGATTTGTTTGTAGCGATAGAACTCAGAATGAATCTGAGACCAGCTCATATTTTAATACAAAGAGAGGGTCCACTGTATGGAAGAGTCCATTGCGAGTAGGTGTCAATGTTGTCTGTCTCTAATGTGCAACTCCAGGGTTTACTTGCCCTCTCACCCAAGTCAGCTGAGATAAGCTCCTGCTCACCCTGTGACCATGTAAAGAATGAATCTTCATAGAAAATGGCTGTATGTATGAGAGAGTTGTTGTTGTAGGTTTACAACATTGAAGACGGCCTGAAAACCTTTGACTTCCTGTCACATGACTGTTCGACACTAGTGGTGGGGGACTGGTATGGAAACCTCGCAATTGTAGACCGGCGTACTCCAGGGTATTGTATCGTTGTGATCTGTAATCTACCCACCCACCGTGCTGCTAACACTAGTCGTTTATAAATAAACATTTTTGTGGTTGAGCAGAACTTCACACGAGTCCCACCACTCGCTGGACCCCAATGTTCTGCGATGTGTCAGCGTTCACCCTCTACAACAACAATACTTTGCCGTGGCTCAGAGCAGGTGCGGATGGTCGATGTCATGCGTTTGTGTACGCTTCATCATTGGGTTTGCTTTTTCTCATCAAGTCATCGATCCGCAGGCAGGTGAGCATTTACGACCTGCGGTGTCTGAAGAAGTCCAGCAGCCAACCCGTTTCGCAGCTGCCGGGTCACTCTTTAACTGTATCCAGCTGTTACTTCTCTCCATGTACAGGCAACAGAGTGGTCACTACATGTATGGACAACTATATAAGGTGCACACGCATCAGCACATTCATGCATCCTGCTGCTCTTATGGTGAATGACTCTTCTCATGGCAATTTCTTTTTTGTTTTGTTTCTGTGGACAGGATATTTGACACGTCCACCATGGGGACTGAAGCCCCGCTGCTGACATCCATTAGGTAGGTACATCACAACCATTACAACTGTTTTCTACCGTTAAAAGAGACCTATTTGACGATTTAAAGTAGTTCTGCGGTGCCTTTAAAACATGTAATGCGTTTGTCCAAACACCCCCAAAATCAAGAATTCTAACATACTTTACACACACTGTTTCTTGTCTCGCTGAAATTAACCTGTCTTTAGGAACCGAGTGCCATGCAAGTAAGCGACTGTTTACCCTGCTTCAAATACTGCTCGTCCAACGGCGAGTCCAGCTTTTGTTACATTCAAGCCCTGAGTGTGGAGAAATGGCTAGTACCCAAGATAATACCGTAAAATATTTTTTCATCCCGGAGGTAGCACTTCATACTCTGCACTGTGTGTATGTGGCGTATGGACACATAACCAAACAAAACTCAGTCTTTAAAAACAACAACTGGATAGATGAATGATTGCAGCTAAAGTGGAGTTGTCTCACCTTGACTGGAGAGCTAGTGTGTAAGAAGACACTATTTTCAGTAGAAAACTGTAAAATAGAAAATATGCCACAACAAAAAATAATAAAACAATAATGGAAGGGGGGCTTTCCTTTATTTACTACATAATGGGATGTTCTCGGTTTCTGGCCATCCTAACATACTGTTTCCAGGTTACACATGCCACACAATGAACTTGTTTGTGCAGCAGAGTTGGAAGAATACGAAACACAATGCTTGCTCATTTTCTGCTGTACTTGCTGTTAATCATTTGATTGTTTGCATTTATGGACGAGGTATTTCCATACGAATACTAAAATCATGACTTTAGTACTGCGTTAGCACAGGTTAGTGATGGAATACTGCACGTTCCAACTTAAGTTCAAATTCGGGTTACATTGCCCCACATAAAACTGTGTCTCAAACCGAGGAGCTCCACCTGTTCTACAATTTTCCTCCAAGGCTGAGGGCAAGTAAACAGGACTGGAGTTCACTTGTAACACTGCAGTGTCCAGAGCTAAGGCGCAGGGTAAGCTAGCGTTAGCATATTTGTTTATATTTTTCCTTTCTCGCCGTGTATCCTCACAACTACTTGTAATAGTGGCAATGAAAAAGCTTGTGAGTTGAGCTGTGTCAAGTGGAGTAGATGCAGTGCAGTTGAAAGATGGCATAGCCATGCTCCCATTCATTTGAGTGTTGGAATGCATGAGGAAAAAAAATCCAAAATATGTCTTAAGGGATGCATTATGGTTTTCTACTACTATGCATTTGTAGTTTCGGTACCCTTTGTCAAACTTGTCGACGGTGGAAAATTTGTGATTTCTCCTTTCTGAAGATTTCCCCCCCCCCCTGTCCATTCGCAGCCATTTCATGAAGACCGGCCGCTGGCTGTCCAAAATTTCGGCCGTGTGGGACCCCAAAAAGGAGGACTGCCTTTTGGTAGGCGGCATGTCGAGGCCACGCAATGTGCACGTGTTCCATGAGAGCGGCCGCTGGCTACACATGTTCAAAGACGAAGAGCGCCTCACCACGGTGCTGTCCGTCACGGCCTTCCACCCCGCCCGAAACGCCATCCTGGGCGGCAACGCGTCCGGACGCCTGCACGTCTTCTCGGACTGACACTCTCCCCGCTGCGTGCTGCCTTCAGGGTTTCAGCAATAACAATGGTTGGAAATAGTTCAAAGATAAATAATTAGTTGTCAAAAACGTTACGTTAAGATAGACCTAGTACTGTATTTGTTTTTGTTTTTTTATTACTTTTATCATTGTAAAGTAATCTTTGTTTGTGATGTGTTGCATTTGCATGTTTCAAAGTTTTTCCTTTTGAAACTGGTCAAATAAATTTCGGAATAAAATGTTGTCCGTGGCATTCATTTCAATTGACAGCCTCAAGATGGCAGTGTCGTCATCTGCGCAATCATGAGAGCGGCTTCAAACATTTCAAAGATAATGCTCACTTGTGATTGACAGAGAAGCAATTTTTCACATTAATACATGATAAAGCATCGTTGTCTTTTCTGAAAGTAATATATCTCTTTGGTAACCTATATCTGTTAAATATTGAATATTTTTCATCTATTGATCCATCAATTGATAAATATTTAAGGTGAAATTTCACTCATATGGTTGCATGATTAAGCATCGTCTTATCTGGGGGGAAAAAAAAAATCTGGCCAGTGATTGGCTAAAATTATTTATTTTGTCACCTGTATCGCTTCCTCATTGTTCAGTGTTTTCATCCATCGATGACTTTCCAGATGTAATTACCTGATCAGGCCAGACATGATTACACGATTGGGCATTGTCGTCTTTCTTTCCGGCTTAAGAAAGTTGAGCAAAACATGAGCCAAACAGAGGAATGCATCAGTCCTCTGTTTGACTCATCTTTTTACACTTTTATCTACTTCTTAATTGCTGCATATTTTAATCCCATCTATCTAGTTCTACATCTTCAGGAATAATTTTGCACATCACAATACATGATAAACTGTCTGCTCCAAAAACAATTTTCTTAAGGCCTCTGATTGACTAAAATGCCACTTTTGTAATCTGCAGCTCTTCCTCACTGCTTGTTATTCATTGTAGTGTTCTCTTGTGTGATTTAAAATGGAGTCTACAGTAGTTACCACATGTCAAGAATATATATTTATTCATCAACAGAGCACACCAGTCTTCAGTTGAGTGAATCAGTCTGGTCAGGAGGCAATAAATGCAGAAGATGTGCTTACAGACACTGTACGATGTGCAGCGCCATGATGGATAGGAGAAAGCACACGCTAAAAGATCAACTAACCCTAACCCATCAATCATACTATCTGGTCTCCACGGTGATGTCAACACCAATGAAACAACTGCATTCAAGGAAGAAGTCCTGGAGTTGATTTGCTACTCGTTCTGACAGCAGCGGATCCATTGTCTTGTGTCCAGTTCCAAGTTTGCAGCCAAAGCAAGTCAATGGTGTGGCAACAAGCTAATATGAGTTCCATTTTCTTCAGGAAATAACACTGCAATAACACATCCTCAGAACTTCTGAGAATAATCCAGCAACCACAAAAACCATAATCTGAAGATTAGGCTTCATATTTATGACATAACCCGCTTTCTTTATTGCTCTTTTTCATACAAATACAACTATTGAGAGGCAAAAGCATAACCATTGATCTTTTTGTTTCCCTTGGTGTTGCACCCAGTGACCCTGCTGCAATATCCTGCTAATTAAGTCTTGCAAGTCCAAATTAAAATGTATTAGTGTTTATATTCGCACTCGAATGTGTTCATGTGTCTCGGACATCGCGTACGCTTATTTGACTTGACGATGTGACGGAACGCATCATGGGATGAAAACATACATAGTTGCTCACCACAAAGAGGCAAAAACAGAGGCCGTCGTTTCCTCATTTCTTTCCTTTAGAAGCAAACACAACGCATTATGGGAGGGCTAGCGATTAGGGAGTTCATACGATGCTTGCTCGACTTTGACTGCAAATGAGCACATCACCCTGACCCACGACAGCTTGAACATGCACTGTATGGACAAAACCTGGCCAGTTCAAAGGAAGTGCCAAATATGGAGTCGCTTCCGATAGTCTGGGAAGTTTTTCTAACGTACGTTGGCGTGTGTCCGTCTGAATTTCATTAGTGGGCCCCAGTGGGGCAAATTCCTCCACAGATTTACCATTTACATCAAAACTCAAGCACGCCTTTATGAACCTTGCTTTGTGGGAACGGAAAAGTTGGAAGCATACATAGTATTGACATAAAGGTGCATAAGAGGTGTGTTATTACATTTGCCACATGGTGCATCTTGGGCCATTCCTATTGCTGCATAAATGACACAATCTACACAATCAATGATGTCACTGTCGCTTAATTTGAGGAACAAAAGATAGTCGTCACAAAGTACCGTATTTTCATTTGTCCAGTAAAAGACACAGCAGGCTATAAGGCTAAAGCAACACAAATTGAATTTCTTTGGTTGGTGCGGTGACGAAAGTAGCAGTACAGTAAACAGGATTTATGTGAGGCTCTATTGCAAGTCCATTCAAAGTCACTGCAGCAAAAATGAGAAAAAATAAACCTTCACGTAACACAAACAAAAAGCTGCTCTTCTACTCACCTGTGCACATTGCAATGTCAGATTAGTCTATATTGTGTACAGTATTGCACATTGAGATAAATCAAAGACAAGATAAGGTAAGATAAGACAAGTCACTTGACTAGCACAACTAGCTTTAGCGCACATTGGCCGATTACACAAGGTGATTGTATACTGTATTCGTGAGCATTATTTGGCTGCTAGTTAAAATAAATAAATACAAAATAAAAAACACTTTTATTCATCGACAACCTTCATCAAAAGCCTTTGGATGGTAACCGTTGATGGCAAGAAGTGCACCAAAAAATACTAATATTCCATATAAGACAAATTGACAGGCTTGAACAGTAGTGCTACATTAATTTACTGTATATGACGGTCCTCGTCCTGTCATTATGGAGGGTTTTTAGTGCCAAAATTAAATTAAATAAAATGTAATTAATGATTCAAATGGAACTTAGTTACAATAGTAAAATGTGAATTTCTTTCTAATTAATTTAATTCATGAATTAAAATGTGACATTTTATTATATATATATATATATATATATATACTGTATATAAAATAAACAAATGGGTAAACAGTAATTTCATATTGTAGTTAAGGAATTCCTTCTGAAATGTGCATTATTCACACTGATTAATGAAGGTATATTTATTTTACCTTTGAATTGATTCTATTGTGGCACATAAAACCCTCCATACAGCTACACCAAAAATTGTATAAACTAAATCGTATTACAATTACTATTACCAAAATACCCTTCATCTCACACTTTCTCTCCCCCTCGTCATCTTCCTAATTGCTTGCTTGGAATAAGAACACAGCATTACTTATATTGGCTTCCGTGTCAACTTGTAATAGCTCTGTAACCTACAACAATATCTCGACTCATTGGCCACAACATTAGGTACAGCTGCATAATCTGAGGAGATCCAGTGGAAGCTGTAAAAAAAAAAAAAAAAAAATTAAAAAAATGAAGATAATAATGCTCGGTTTTGTTTGACACTGTCAGAGAGGCATTCATTTATCAATATGTTTATTATTGTAATATATTGTGTTCAACTGTACTGCATCATATTGAGAGCTGTTATAATTTTTATTTTGGAGTTACTAAAATGGTCAAAATATTAGGAATAGCTCTCAGTATGATGCAGGTAAATTCTTTTTATTAATTTTTTAAAAATCCTTCCAGTGTGACCCTAATCCTCCTTTGTAATGTTTTGATACAGGTCGTGTTTTGATTTGATTTTGAGAATATGGCGTTGGGGGGAAAACAAACAAATAAAAAAAAAAGCAAAAAACATTTAGGGCAAGCAAAAGGCCCCACACTTTGGAAATCCCTGCTTTCATTGTTACTTCCCTACAGTTGTCAATCAAAAGTGGAGTTTGAATCTTTTCTTAAATTTCCAAACAGCACTTGTATTGGTTGTCACTATATTGTGATTTCATTGAGAACTCTTCATGAAGTAAAACGAGTACTATCCTTTTCAGACTGACAAATGAAAACGAATAAACGTGGGACAATCCGTGGCTTGCGACTATTTTTGACTGGGTGAAGGACGGCCATCTTCTTTTCAATTCTTTACTTGCTTATGAGGAGCCCTCCCATCCATCTGAGCTTACAGGCGAACCAGCGCCGCAGCGGGCAGAAATACTCCAAGTGGAACTGCTGGAATTCGGGCGTCGTGCGGATGTCTCTCAGGAAGGCAATGTCCAGGTCGGACTCTGTCAGCACGATGAGGAGCAGCAGGAGGGCGAAGAGCAGTCCGATGGTGACCAGGAACAAGCGCAGAACGCTCAGGATGAACTTGTGCAGCTCCTCCACGTCGCTAGGGGGCGACGGTCGGATTTTAAGCGCCCGCGGGGCTCTCCTCCCGGATCTTTTGTCCTTCGCCTCCAGCGACGCGCCGCCCTCGTCCTCGTCGACGCTGCAGGGGGCGCCGTTGAGGTGCGTCTCTATCCCACGTTCGGCCACAGGCGTAGGCAGGACGCTGTCCGAGGGGCTGTAGGCCTCGTCGGAGATGACCGCCGACGCGCTCGCCTCGCCGCGGTCCACCGTGCGGCCTCGGGAGGGCAGGAAAGAGTCGCCGTGGGAGACGGAGCGCACCGGCGTGGAGTGGGCGCTGTCGCGGAGGGACTCCAGACCTGACGACGCGGGAAATAGGACGCGAAAGATGAGCCATAACAAAATGATATGACTAAATAAGAAATACAGTTTATTAAAAAAAATAATAATAATACAAAAAAATTAACGATGTTAAAACCTGACTTTGAAAATATAATTCAATTTGAAAATGCAAAAATATTGAAGTTATTCTAAAATTGGATTTTTTTTTTTCAAGTGGCAAAATTGTATTGTTTTAAAAACAGAATTTATGTAACAAATTAATCTGATTATTTTTAAAACAAATTATTTGAAATAACAAAATTAATGAACCTGTCTACAAACTCATTATTTCAAATGTGTTATTCACTACTGTATTTAAAATAAAAATATATTTTAAAATATTATTTTAAATAACACAAGTGGATTTGGATTTTTTTTTAAAGAAATGAAATTAAATTTTAAGCTTATTTTTTAAATAATGAAATTTATGCAATTATTTTCAAAACATACAGAACACTCAGATAATTTCCAAAATAACAAAATCAATTGCAAAAATTTCAGATTTTTATTTTTGAAAATGACAAATTTCTTCTGAATTGATTCCTAACAGATCAATTTATATAAAAAAAAAATTATTTCAAAAGCAAAGCATTTAATTTTTTTTAGAAAAATAAATATTTTACAAACTGATTATTTTTAAAACTAATTATTTTAAATAAACAAATGAAAATTAAACTGTTTATTTTAAACAACATTAATCAGAATCATCTTTATAATCACATTTTAAGCACAGAATGTTTTTGATAACAAAATGAATCCGGTTATTTCAATGGCAAGTTCTTATATTTTTTTAGGCACTAAAATAAAATTCAAATTTGAATAAATAAAACCTCAAACTAAAAAATCTATGAAAAGATTTTAAGATGAGCTTTAATATCCACACTAAAGTTAAGGTTGAAGTTGTGTGAAGTAATTGTACACATTTTTTCATACATTTGCAGATTTAGAAAAATGTATCACCTGCTTATTTGCATTTTCTTTTTTACCCAATCCACGACTTATTCAAATTTTTTTTTACATGGAGCGTCAATTATTCATGGATTTTTTGCTATTTGCGGTCGAGCTCAGACCCTAACTATATAGTAGGGATCCACAGTATACAATACCATACAAGTATGAAATTATAGAGCGGGAGCCCTTGCACAAAAATATAAAATAGGATGATTGTTCTATACTGCTACTTTAGGGAGCTCATTTTCCCTCCTAAAAATTGTTCTTGTCTGCTCTGTACCTTTGAATAATCTAATAGGGGAATGATGAAAGGTAATTGTGCCTGTGCAGGAGTGGGATTAACGGGTCTTGCATCACAATGCACGTGTTGATTTAATTCTCATTCGGATGGAGGAGAAGCAGGATTATTTTTTAATGGTCATTTTAAGAAGCCAATCAATTACTAAGTAGGGTGGATACCCTACAGCGCATGGACCAGCGACACGCCATGCACTTCCAAGAGTAAATGACACATCAGACCCCCAAAAGCCTAAAATTATGATGGGAAATACAATTAAGTGTGACAAACATGCAAAAAAAAAAAAAAAAAAAAAAAGAAATCAGGTTAGGGGCATACACTTTTTTCACACTACTGTACATCAATAAACATTTAGGGACCACCAGAAGATCTCCAAGAGGTCGAAAAAGCAGCCTTGGGGTTACCTGGACGGCCATTTGTGGGGACAGCTAGCCGGGGAGGAGCCTCGGACCTCTGTCCCGAAATAGGACCTTCTGTGAGGGAAGGGAAGAGCGGAAGGGCCCCCAGAGCCTTCCCCAGCAGCCGCGGTCCCAGAGACAAGACGCGCACCTTCACATCGCGATAGCAGTGGTTGACCATGCGCAAGTGAACGTTCACCTTGGTCTCGATGCGGATCAGACACTTGACCATGGTTGAAGGTGAGCGATATGATATGTTAAGACCTTGAGGGTTCCCGCTGACTTGGTCCCGCCTTCTCTAACATCCCGTGTCACGACTATGGAGCTGAGCGACCATCTACTCGTGTTCTCACTACCAGGTTGAGAGCAGCAGTCGGACTGACAGACTGATGGAAAAGACAAGGCCCAGGAATGTGGTCCACTCCACCCCCCACTTCTCGTGTTGACTATGACACACTCAGCTCAGCCCTCTCACGGTAGGAGCTATTTTTGGACAGTTATTATTGCCAGTGAAAATACCAGCGCAGACAGAGCAACATGACAACACACTAGGCAAGGATCAGATTCAGTTCAAGGTCAGGGCTTCTAGTCCCGATAACGGAGTGATAGCAGATGGTCCAATTTACAACCCCAATTCCAATGAAGTTGGGACGTTGTGTTAAACATAAATTAAAACAGAATACAATGATATGCAAATCATGTTCAACCTATATTTAATTGAATACATTACAAAGATAAGATATTTAATGTTCAAACTGAGAAACTTTATTGTTTTTAGCAAATAATCATTAACTTATTATTTTATGGCTACAACATGTTCCAAAAAAGCTGGGACAGGTGGCAAAAAAGACTGAGAAAGTTGAGGAATGCTCATCAAACACCTGTTTGGAACATCCCACAAGTGAACAGGCTAATTGGGTGCCATGATTGGGTATGAAAGGAGCTTCCCTGAATTGCTGAGTCTTTCACAAGCAAAGATGGGGTGAGGTTCACCTCTTTGTGAACAAGTGCGTGAGAAAATAGTCAAACAGTTTAAGGACAATGTTCCTTAACGTACAATTGCAAGGAATTTAGGGATTTCATCATCTACTGTCCATAATATCATCAAATGGTTCAGAGAATCTGGAGAAATCACTGCATGTAAGCGGCAAGGCCGAAAACCAACATTGAATGCCCGTGACCTTCGATCCCTCAGGCGGCACTGCATCAAAAACCGACATCGATGTGTAAAGGATGTCACCATATGGGCTCAGGAACACTTCAAAAAACTAAATGTCAGTAAATACAGTTCGGCGCTACTTCCGTAAGTGCAACTTGAACCTCTACTATGCAAAGCAAAAGCCATTTATTAACAACACCCAGAAACGCCGCCGGCTTCTCTGGGCCCGAGCTCATCTAAAATGGACTGATGCAAAATGGAATAGTGTTCTGTGGTCCGACGAGTCCACGTTTCCAATTGTTTTTGGAAATTGTGGACATCGTGTCAACCGGCCCAAAGAGGAAAAGAACCATCCGGACTGTTATGGACGCAAAGTTCAAAAGCCAGCATCTGTGATGGTATGGGGCTGTGTTAGTGCCAATGGCATGGGTAAATTACACATCTGTGAAGGCAACATTAATGCTGAAATGTACATAAAGGTTTTGGAGAAACATATGTTGCCATCCAAGCAACGTCTTTTTCATGGACGCCCCTGCTTATTACAGCAAGACAATGCCAAACCACATATGCAGAATGTGGTTTGGCATTGTCTTGCTACAACAGTGTTACAACAGTGTGGCTTTCTAGTAAAAGAGTGCGGGAACTAGACTGGCCTGCCTGCAGTCCAGACCTGTCTCCAATTGAAAATGTGTGGCGCATTATGAAGCATAAAATACGACAAAGGAGACCCCGGACTGTTGAACAGCTGCAGCTGTACATCAAGCAAGAATGGGAAAGAATTCCACCTCCAAAGCTTCAACAATTAGTGTCCTCAGTTCCCAAACGTTTATTGAATGTTGTTAAAAGAAAAGGTGATTTAACACAGTGGTAAACATGACCCTGTCTCAGCGTTTTTGGAACGTGTTCCAGCCATAAAATTTCAAGTTAATGATTATTTGCTAAAAACAATGCAGTTTATCAGTTTGAATATTAAATATCTTGTCTTTGTAGTGTATTCAATTAAATATTGGTCAAACATGATTTGCAAATCATTGTATTCTGTTTTTATTTATGTTGAACACAACGTCCCAACTTCATTGGAATAGGGGTTGTAATTAAAGGGGACATGTGGAAAATTGATTTGGGCTTTTTACTCATAGTTGGGTCTCTGTAGCACCTGCCCAATTACCAAGTGTGAAATTAAACAACCAAGTAATATTTTTTGTTATGTGCCTATTTCAGAAAAAAAGTCCATGTTAAGTATCTGGTTAAATTAGAGAATGGTGGCTTGTCATTTGCAGTCTGGAAGTGGTGAACATCACGTGCTATGAGTCTCCAGTAGATTATGTTATTAAGTTGCTAAATTGGTTGCTAGTCACTTAAAAAAAAAAAAAAAAAAAGCTGCTAGAGGATTTGGAAAAGTCTCCTTTAAAAAGACCATGCTGCAACTGATAACTTTTTCTGAAGTGACCAAACTTCTTTGTTTCCTTGGACAAAAAGTGTCCGTTTGTTTTTTGTCTTTTTTCCCCTTGTTTTTATTTTATTTATTTTATTTTTTGTAATAATCGCCACTGTCAGTTGGGCATTTCAGTCCAACCGTACCATTATCGGATGTCTTTTCAGTCACCGTCATTGGTGGTTTTCATGGTAATTGTTATACAAGCAGAATTACCCTGCGCAATGCGTTATACTTATAGTAGTACTTAGTGGCTGGTTTGTAAATGTTATTCATTAATATTGTTTTTCTTTTCATATTATAACATGCATTGCTTTTTTTTTTTCTTCACAATTTCACCAAGTTTTAATAAAAGGTAATTTTACACTGGATGGGTGGGCACATACTACAGACACCTAACTATTTGTATACAAATAATTATTAAAATGTCAATTCATAATATGTCGCATTTCAATATAAAGGTAAAAAACATGGAAGTAGTCTATGGAAAAGCATACACTTACAGTAGATAATGCCAAGTCATAATGGCTTCCTAATGTTATTTTACATTTGCGGTTCTGAAAGCAATAGATGCTTAAACCTTCCATCCATCCATTTTCTGACCCGCCTATCCTCACTAGGGTCGCAGGCTGCTGGAGCCGATCCCAGCTATCTTCGGGCGGGAGGCGGGGTACACCCTGAACCGGTAGCCAGCCAATCACAGGGCACATAGAAACAAACAACCATTCACACTCACATTCACACCTATGGGCAATTTAGAGTCTTCAATCAATCAACCTACCACGCATGTTTTGGGAAAACCCACCAGAACATGCAAACTCCACAGTGGCGGGGCCGGGATTTGAACCCCGGTCCCCAGAACTGTGAGGGAGATGTGCTAACCAGTCTTCCACCGTGCCGACCTGCTTAAACCTGAAAAGTAAAAATTTCATTTATTTTTGTTAATGATTTTTAGCAGGGCGGAACGGCGGTCGACTGATTAGAGCGTCAGCCTCACAGTTCTGAGGAACGGGCTTCAATCCCCGGCCCCGCCTGTGTGGAGTTTGCATGTTCTCCCCGTGCCTTCGTGGGTTTTCCCAAAACATGCGAATGGTTGTTTGTTTGTATGTGCCCTGCGATTGGCTGGCAACCAGTTCAGGGTGTACCCCGCCTCCTGCCCGATGATAGCTGGGATAGGCTCCAGCACGCCTGCAACCCTAGTGAGGAGAAGCGGCTCAGAAAATGGATGGATGGATGGATTTTTAGCATTGAACATCACAAAGCTGCATTGTTTTTCATGGGAATCTCTTTTTGACAGCCGGCAGCCGATTTAAAAATGCGCATTACCGCCACCTACAGGCCTGGAGTTCACATTCACTTTTATAATCATACATGACTTTAATGGCTTTGTGCTCTCCAAATGTTTCAAATCCGTTTATCACCACCCCACCGAGCACATTTATGTGTGTGCGTGCGTGCGTCCTTTACCCTCCATGATGGAGATGTGTACTGCCCTCCGTCGTGTCCTTGGAACGCTTGTCAAACGAGGGCCGTGCGTGATGGACGGACAGCTCCTGCTTGGCACCATGCCCGTCCTGGACAAACACAACACATGCATAACATGTAAACACACACACATTACAGGCCACAACATGAATTACACGTGTAGAATCTAACCAAGCAAACATACACTACTCACAAAAAGTTAGACATATTCGGCTTTTGGGTAAAATATCAGAGATATATTAAATGTTATGTATTGATAGCCAAAGCGTCTGCTATCAATACGTAACATGAAGATATGAAGACGAGATATCCCAGCACGCTGTAGTAGCCCAGCTAACCGACGTGCCTACGTGGCGGCCATGGTTGGTTTGGGTTTTGATTGATTGTTGTCAATACATAACATTGAAAATAAAAAACAAAACATATGTTTACCTGTGAAAGGTTACTCCCAGTTCGCTTGTCCTAATTGTACTTTGACAAAATATCGTATCTTCTTATCTATGTACGTGACATACAAATTCCAAACAGTTAGCAGTTCTGACCTGTGGATTTCAGGCGGGTCCCTTTTAATTTTGGCACTTTGTTCCATCACCTCTTTTGCAACTTTTCCACTGGGAAAACATGATTTCACATCATTGTTATATTTACAACTACAATACATGAAATATACATACAGAGACAGGTGCTGTATATGGTACCTGTATCTAAAGCGACTACCCTTGAAGAAGAGATTGCTACTGGACACTGTGCGAACTTGACTGGACTTCTCCAATCTGATAGAGAAAAACAAACAATACGGCTTATTATGTCATAAAAACATACAGTATACAATTTGTTGAGGTCCCGTGACTCACTTGTAGAAGGCTTGATTCTCCACACCGCACTTCCACAGGTGCTTACAGGCCTCAGGTGTGGGCGCAAAGTAAGTCAGTATGATCTTCTGATCCTAGAACACACATGCACACACTACTTTAAAAATTAAATTTTTATTATATCATTCTTTTCTTGCAGTCTACATGCCGTTCAATACGAAGCACTAATGATTGGTTGTGATGAATTTGTCCACTGTCTTAATATTTGACAGAACAGCATTCACAACATTCAGTCAGGAATGTTATGATAACAGAGCAAGAACTCTATTGATTGTGATTTAGAAAAACCTCGCCCACTGTCCAAACTTGTCTTCATTTTATGATGCAATCCTATTGATTTAGAATAGCATAGCATCTAAGATGCTTGTTGAGGTGGTATGGGTCCAAAACCTCACACACTTTCCAAACTGTCATCTTCAAATTTCAAAAACCTAAAACCCTAAATATGATGCATCATCCAAGATGCTAAAGGTTTTTAAAAAAAATCCAAAATCCAATTCCACTTTTTCAACTGGTCTTCTCCAAATTTTAGAGCTAGAATTTATATAACATCCAAGACACTTTAAGTCATAAAATGTTGGTCTTCAACCTTCCAGGGCTGATTTTGACCTTTGGATTTATTTTAAAACATTTTTTATGACGTCAGATCTGAAGATGCTTGATGTTGTTCGACTGTCAGTTAACATTTATATCATGCGTACAATACCTCAGTCTGATTTGCATATATATGGAATGTCTTGGCTTCAAACTTCAGCTTGGTCACCTCATCCCTGACAAGACAATGAGTGTGATGCATGAAAACACACGAAGCTGTAAGTTTGTATTTGGTATTAAGCATCATTCATTGTCGTACAGTAGTGCCACTCACCATGTAAGGATATGAATCCTCCTATTGCCTTGCAGCACGGTGAATCCAAATGGAGTGAAAGCCAGGAAAGCTGGATTTCCAGACACATCCTGACACCAGAAAAGGGAAGAAAAACAACAAACAATTGACAACAGATCACAAGGAATCAGCACAGGAATTTAAAACCAATGTGTCCTTGGTCATAATCATCAAGTTACATGTCAAATTTGTTCAAAATCTGCACGAAATAAGTCCATGTATAGATTGTCATGTTACATTTTAGTTCCCCGATGAATACATAAGCAGATACACACCTTGCATGGATGCGGGTCCACTCCATATGTTTCCAACATCTGAGCCTTCTGGAGGAAGTTGAGCTCTGATGTTTCAGGACTTTGGCCTCTGTAAAAACAATAACAGACAGCCTCCATCAGTTCACACTTTATCGTATTGGAAGAACATGGCGTTAATTTGAAAGGGATGACAGTGGAGGACCTGAACCCAAAGTAAATTTGGAATGTCATGAAAAAAAATATATGATTTTTCCATCATTTTTCTTTACTCCATCCATCCATACATCATTTTCTTCCACATTTTCTTCTGTAGACGCTGCACTGATCCACCTGTCGATTTCCTGCTCCTTTCTTCCCTCACTTGTGAACAAGACCCTGAGATCCTTGAACTCCTTCCCTTGGGGCAGTATCTCATTCCTGACGTGGAGAGGGCATGCCACCCTTTCCAACTGAGTAGCATGGTCTCAGATTAAGAGGTGCTGATTCTGATGAAAACATGCTCATGTTTTATAAATTTGAACATTTAAAAATAAAAAGAATTCAAACTGTAATATTTGCAACTTTGCAGGCGTCCTTGTGCACCCACTACTGTACAAGAGTGCTGGTTTGCTGTGTGTCCAGTTCAGTGATGTTGTCTGTAACCTGATGCATCATCCATAAAGGTTGACAAGCGAAGGCGCGGTGTGATGACAAGGTTAAAGTTAACATCAGGGGTACGGCTGCTGCTTTGGCCTTCTCCATATATCACGCCACGTCTCTGAAAACATGGCAGGAGGACACACACCACACACTGACTGCCAAAATATTAGTGAGTCAACTTACATTAGCTCTGTCTTGTGGATGTCGGCGATCCGCCTCTCCAGCTTCTCCGAGTGTTTAGGGAAAAACTGGAACTTTGAGCTGTAGCCTTCGGGGTGTTTTCCTGGGTCATAGTCACCGATTTCAGCTGGAAATTTGAGACATGGAAATATGGAGGCTAAATACTCAATTGCCATTCGAGTAGGTATACAGTGTTCCCACGCGTATTTATGATTTTCAGATTTTTTGGGGGGAGGGAGTCTATCTTCGTTTCGTGAAAAACTTTCTTCAATTTGAAAGCCCCATCTAATATTATTTTGCCATCATCTTGTGGCATTCTGGTGCCAAATCGTTATGTTAAAGTGAGGGGAGGAGCTTCATTTAGTCTTGCCATAGCGCTGTCTAATAGAAAGTTGTGCCACCATCTCATGGCCTCCATAGGCAATTACATCCTCAAGGAATTCACACCACCCCTACAAAGCTTTATATTTGCCAAAAATTACTACATAAAGCTCCACTTCCTACTTCAACATAGTTCCTTGTCACAAAGATCCCACAAGATCCAAAGTGCCAAAGCATTATTATATTGGACAAGACTTTGGCCTCAGTAAATAACAGTGAATATGTGAGGCACCCCAAAATAATTGTGAATATGTGAATCCGTGATTAGTGGATCACGAGTAAGCAGGGGAAACAATGTATAGTGGACCCCCACATATGGTTCAGCATTCGTAGATTCACCTATTTGCAGATTTTTAGGGGGAGGAACCTCTCCCGTTATTCGCGGAAACCCCCGCTTACTTGCATTTTTTTTTTGCACCCAATCCCCACAATTTTTTTTCAGGGGATTATTTTTTTAAACATACATTTTTTTCATGGCAATTATAAGGAGCATCAATTATTCGCAGATTTTTTTCTTTTCGCAGTGAGGCCAAGTCCCTATCCCCCACAAATAGCAGGGTTCCACTGTATATCAGATCTAACATCGCACATCTATTGAAATCCAATACAAGAATCCATTTATTACTTGTCTTCATTAGGGTTGTGGGTGAGCTGTGGACAAGAGGCAGGACACAACCTGAACTGGATGCCAGCCAATCGCAGGCCACATATAGACAAACAAACATTCACATTACCATCTATGGACAATTTAGAGTTAGTAACCTAACATGCATGTTTTTGGAATGTTGGAGAAAGCTGGAGTATCTCAAGAAAACGCAAGCAAGCACAGTTATAACATACACTTGAAAGCAGATGTATACATATCCTACCGGTATATAAAAATACACGCTTTTTTTTTTTCCCTTTTTTACTTGAAATCAGACAAAACTTTTCCTGTTTAGGTCAGTTAGGATTATTACAATTATTTCTATGTGCTAAATGGCAGTTTTTAAAGGCAGTTTTTATTACTTTATTTGAAGTCAGATGTTTACATACAGTAAGATTACTATGCTGTTATGCTGATTTTGGGAAAACCCAGATTATGTCATTTATTTAGAAACTTTTGATAGGTTTATTGATGACAGTTGATTTAATTAAAAAAAACACTTGTGGATGTGTTTGAACTCGGCACACCTGAAACATACCAGCTTCTTTGTGTTACATCGTGGGAAAGTCGAAAGAAATCAGCCAAAGTATCAGAGAATTGTGGCCTTGCACCAGACTGGTTAATCCTTGGGTGCAATATCCATATGCCTGAAGGTGGTTTTGAAATTAGAACAATTTGGTCAACGTCAGAATGTATCGAAATGTGAAGGTTCCACCGTAATGCTCAATCGTTTCATCACTGTGAAGCCTTCATTGAAGGCTTTTCATGCATGTCTTGATTGTTGAATTTGCATAATTGCTTAACATAAACCCTATACTTGTTACCTTGCAAGATATACGCAGCCAAGAGAGCAGCGTCCGAGGTCTTGCACAGCAGGCGGCCATGGTAGAGGTCCCTCTTCACCTGCAGGAAGACCAGATATCTGCAGCATGGAAGAAGACAGGTTGGAGTTGTTATTTAGCATGCATACACTGCCTCCCTGTGACTGAATGACTGCACGGACCTCCATGTAATCATTCACAATGGAATCCCCAAAACTGGAATACAATATCCCTAAAACCGTACAATTTGGCGAAGACTATGGCTTTAAAGTCACACAAAACTTAGGAGTTTGAATCACCTATCATACGGTTCTCTTATGCAGTGGTTAAAGGCTTACACATTGTCTGACAGTTCCACATCTCCAAAGGGTTCGTAATGTCCATTTTTTTCATTATATAGTGGTTGACTTAATTTTACACTTACATGAGAGTGACTCAGGTTGAGCCATTTTACTTTCATTTATAGTTTTATTTAGTTCTAGTATACAGTACAGTGGTTCACTTCTGCTTTTACATTGTATAAACTCGAATTTCTTAAATTTAAACTAAAAGAGAATCAAAGTGATGGTGTTTGGTCCCACTGCCCCTCTGAACCTGTATCAGGTTTTTCCGTGACAGAGACACTGCGCTTCACAGGTACAGGAAATTCTCAATATAATTAAGTATTATTGTAAAACAATTTCTGCAGTAAATACAGTCTTGGTATGGCTTGGCAGTGCCGTCGGCCAGCTGGGTCTCCTTTACGCTTAAAGCCCACACATTTTTTTATTTATTTATTATTTTTTTATCATTCAAATTTGACAGGGTTATGAACAACACTCTCCTCTGTTGTGTGTCAAATTTATTTAGACTTTAACTCCTATTCTGACCTCTGACTCCACTTGCTGCTTGTGGACTTTAGAGTTTATTTTAAGATTCTACTTTTTGTTTTCATATCTCGAAATGGCCTTACAACGCCTTACCTCGCTGAACCGCTCCATCCCTACACTGCTGCCCGGTGCCTCAGGTTAGCTGAGCAACCGCTCGTGGGTGTACCGAAGACAAAGTGGAAGCACAAAGGGGATGGAGGTTTTTTCTGGTACTGGTCCCAGACTATGGGATCCCTGCCCCTTCACTGTCCAATTTGAAATCCTGCCTTCAAATCTCAAATCTGAAATGAAAAATTACCTGTACAGTCAAAATGGGATGGCCACAGTTTGACCCTGAAACAAATTATTTCCATTATCTCCAAATGGGAATATGTTTAAACATGCAAACAGTTTGCAGGTTAAAGTGACTGTTCAGCCTTAGACTTGCCACGTTTTAACAGAATTCACAGTTCCCTTGCATTACAAACATGTCTGAGTGTTAATCCAAAGCCAGAACTTGAAAATAATGCAAAATACGATTGCAGCTTGACATGGATGTCCATTGGGAGACGGTTCATTAAACTGTGCCTCTCCGAGCAGAGAAGTCATAAAAAGTGCATATATGAAATCATTTTACGTGACATAGTGTTACTTTCCTTTAATTACTTTTCAGGCTTTTATTGGTGTTAGTGAAGTCAATCCAAGTGGGGGAGCTGCTTTCCCTTGTTGGCTCCGTCAAGGAAGAACCGGCCTGTGAGTATTTTAATGAGATTTATTGCGAGTGGACGGATGTTTGTGTGTGTGTGTGTGTGTGTGCGTGTGGGGAGGGGGGGGGGGGGGGGGGGGGGGGGTCTAGTGGGCTGTGTGCATCATTTGTTAAATTGTCAGGTAGGCCTCACACAGGGCAGCAATGGAACAGACGTTGGCTTCTGTTTTCAACACTACACAGACAAAAGTATTGGGACACCTGACTTGTCGTGAAAATATGGAATGTGTCCCACCCTATTGGAGTTACAACAGTTTCCACTGATCCACCCATCCCATCCATGAATTTTCTGTCCTCATTAAGGTTGCGGGTTAACTGGAGCCTAATCACAGCTGACTCTGGGCCAGAAGCAAGGTACACCCTAGACTGTTCACAAGCCAATCAGAGGTCACATATACTATAGACAAACAACCATTCACATCTATGGATGATTTAGAGTCTTCAATGAATGTAATAAACATGTTTTTGGAAAGTGGGAGGAAAACCCATAGAGAAAACCCCCACAGGCAGAGAGGCAACATGCAAACACCACATAGGAGGGCCTGATCTGAATGTTGAACCCAGAACCTCAGAACTATAAGACATGCTAACCACTTATCACAGTGCTGCTTTGAGGATACATTATGGAAAACCAAACCAAACCAAACCAAAATTTGAAGTCTTACAGGCACTAGCCTTTCTTAATCATTCAAGGTACAATTAACTGAATCTAAATGTGCTCAAGACAAAGCAGCCCAGCGTGAGCCACATTCATAGTTTCATGGAAAGTAAACATCTTAGCGGTACCTGTACCCAAAAACAAAATGCAAAATAAGAATTCATTGCTCACCCACATCGTATTATAAAGACAATTTTTTTAAGTGTATTTGAGCAAAGCTCCACTGCAAATGGAACCAGCGAGGCGTGAACATGTCACATCGCTCTGGTTCAAATGTGCATTCGCGTGAGAAAAAAGCAAGCTGGCATGCAAGACGTGTCATCTTTTCATGTCCTACCTGGTGATTTCCTCTCGGAGGGCAGCAGGGTCAGGTGGGTAGAACTTGACACGCAAGCACATGGTGAAAGGAGGCTGAGCTGCGAAGCAACGCAACACATACATTTGACTTTTGGCATAGTCATTTTTTTGTGTGCATTTAGCAGCCATTAGTATGAGGATTAGTATTCAGACCATACTCAAAAGAACATCGTATTATAAATTATAATATTATGGAAATAGGAGGGTAAAAAATCCCTTAATATTATGAAAAATAAATGTTAATTTATGAGACAATACATGTAAAATTACGAGTATAAAACTGTAATATTGCAAGGGAGAATTATAATTATTGCAACACATTTTTTGCAACAAAAATACATAAATATGTTTGACCAAAATTACAATATGAGGATTTTTTTTGTATTTTAAAATAAAATGAAATCCATATTTTATACCCAAAAATCAAATGTGTAGGAAACAAATTCAGAAATCTGTTTGCAAAGTGTCAATTCAGTTGTAGAAAAATTGCAAAACTGTAAAAATTGTAAATCTGTAAAACTGTACATTCACAACAAATGAATTGAAAAATACCTAATATTGTGAGGAAAAAAGACAAGGTAATATTAATTTTACAAGATAATAAAGTCGAAATACAGCTATAGACAGAAATCAATCAATTTTATTGAACAAATCAATAAATTACTTCTTATTTCGTTATAGAAGTTGTAAAAATGTATTTAAAAACTGTACATTTGCAGCAAAAATATAAAAGTACAATCTTTCAAGAAATGGAGAAAAGTCATATCTGCAAGAAAACAAAGTGAAAATAGGGAGAGGAAAAAAATGAAAAATCCAGGAAAAACAAGTTCCACAAATGTGACACAACAGATGTGATGCATTTGATACAGTAGGATGAAATAATAATTAAATATACATACATTATTGTAAAAGTGTTAAGTTTCAAATTTCAATATTTATGAAACGAATACTAGTGAAGTACAATATTCCTCATCATAATTCATGTCACAAACTTTTTTATGCCTTTATTTTCATGTTTTTTTTCTTATATGAGATTTTTAGTGCAGTGTTACTATTTATTATGTTCCTTTTCTGTGGCCTCAATATTTTCCTTCGTAATTTCTGAATGAATGAATGTGACACATCATTCCTCAAATACTCACATTTCATTTGTTTGGCAATGGACTTTGAAAACTCCAACCAGTGCTGCAAGGGAGAAAGGAAAGTTAAATGGAGACTATTAGACTGCTGTCCTTTCATTCCGCAGTCTGAATGCTCAGCAAGTAAACATGCTGACATAGGATCAATAAAAAGAATAACAAATTGGAGTCACTCTCGTACACCTCAGTGAAAAGAGTTCCTGTGCCAGGAGGAGAGTATGCTGGTGAAAGCATGACAGCCAACAGATAATGGTGTGTTAAAATGAAAGCAATTGAGGCACTGACCTAAAAATGTATATACTGCATATCTTCACTAGTCTCACGGGTGTGCTGGAGCCTATCCCAACTGACTTTGGACGAGAGGCGACGTACACCCTGGACTGGACGTCAGCCAATCACAGGGCACATATAGACAAACAACCATTCACACTCACTTCTACGGAAACTATACATCCATGCATCGCAGAGGCAGTAGCTTTAGCAGGGAAGCCCATACTTCCCTCTCCCCAGCCACTTCATCCAGCTCTTCTGGGAGGATCCCGAGGCGTTCCCAGGCCAGCTGGGAGACAGTGTCTCCAGCGTGTCCTGGGTCGTCCCTGGGGTCTCCTCCCGGTGGGACGTGCTGTCACGTACGTGGTTAGGGCGAAGACGAGGAACGCAAGGCAAGAACATGGTGGACCCAATTGCAGGGAAGCAGGAAGGCAAGGCAGGAGTGCGGGAATCTCAAAATAATAATATTTAATCACAATGATAAAAACAACTGGCGACTATGACATGGCAAGACGTGACAACGACAATGAACCGACAAGAACTGAAAGAAACCAGGGAACTAAATACAAACAAATTGACGAGACAACGAGGAACACCTGGACAAGATACAGAGTCCACCCCTCAGGTCAGTCTGGTGGCCATCCAGGCCACCCGAGGGGAGGTGCTTGGCTGAGCGGTTCAGGAGGTCGTCCAGGACGCCAAGCACCAGGGTCTTTACAGGGCCATTCAGGCGGACGGCCACGGTGCCGAACCCAATGGTAATGTAGGGGCCAGGCAATAGGGTTGGGTGGCGGCCGCTGGACGGACGCCGCCGGAGCTGGGTCGGGTGGCGGCCGCTGGACGAACGGCGCCGGAGCGGGGTCGGGTGGCGGCCGCTGGTCGAACGCCGCCGGAGCGGGGACGGGTGGCGGCCGCTGGACGAGCGCCGCCGGAGCGAGGTCGGGTGGCGGCCGCTGGACGAATGGCGCCGGAGCAAGGTCGGGTGGCGGCCGCTGGACGAGCGCCGCCGGAGCGGGGACGGGTGGCGGCCGATGGACGAGCGCTGCCGGAGCGGGGAAGGGTGGCGGCCGCTGGACGAGCGCCGCCGGAGCGGGGACGGGTGGCGGCCGCTGGACGAGCGCCGCCGGAGCGGGGACGGGTGGCGGCCGCTGGACGAGCGCCACCGGAGCGGGGACGGGTGGCAGCCGCTGGACGAGCGCCGCCGGAGCGGGGACGGGTGGCGGCCGCTGGACGAGCGCCGCCGGAGCGGGGACGGGTGGCGGCCGCTGGACGAGCGCCCCTGGAGCGGGGACGGGTGGCGGCCGCTGGACGAGCGCCGCCGGAGCAGGGTCAGGTGGCGGCCGCTGGATGAGCGCCGCCGGAGCGGGAGCCTGGCGCAGCTGCCGAGGAGCCGGAACGGGAGCCTGGCACATCTGCCGAGGAGTCGGAACGGGAGCCTGGCGCAGCTGCCGAGGAGCCGGAACGGGAGCCTGGCGCAGCTGCCGAGGAGCAGGAACGGGAGCCTGCCGCAGCTGCTGAGGAGCAGGAACGGGAGCCTGCCACAGCTGCCAAGGAGCAGGAACGGGAGCCTGCCACAGCTGCTGACGAGCAGGAACGGGGCCTGCAGTCGCTTCCTCAGCCTGCCGCCATTGAGGTTTGGGAGTAGAGGGTACGGGAGTGGAAGAGTGCACAAGGTCTCGGGAAGGTGAACTAGGAAAAATGGCTGGTACTGAACATGGTGGCTTGGGGGCAGGTTTGACTAGACGTGACTTAATTGGAGCCGTGGAACAACGTGTGTGAACAGGGGAAAAACAACAAGGGGTCAAAATTTGACCTTTACTTAGGCGCCTCCGTTGGCCACCACGCGGCGGTCCCGGGTAGATCGCCAAACGGGTGCCCAAGAAAAGGTCCGATGGAAAGGATTTGGACTCACTGGGGTTGGAAACGGGGAGACGTGACAAAAACTGACGAGGACGGGATAAACTAGGGAAGGAACCAGAAAAATCTAAACCTGTGTCAGATTCAGAATCAGACAGGAGGTTAACTAAATCGGGGCCATCTTCACAATCAGAAAAATCAGAATCTAAAGAAACGTGGATGTAAAATAGTAGGGCATGGTGAATAACTAGGACAAGTGGGGGGACCCGATGAAAAGGACAGAAAAGACTGAACGATAGGGCTTACTGGAGGAGGGTAGGTATGGATGGCAGGCTGAGGACAGTGGGAGGCACTTTGTTGGTGTCCAGGGTGACGCCATGTTCTTCCCGCTGGGTCCTGTTCTGGTCGGTTCATTCTGTCACGTACGTGGTTAGGGCGAAGACGAGGAATGCAAGGCAAGAACATGGTGGACCCAATTGCAGGGAAGCAGGAAGGCAAGGCAGGAGTGCGGGAATCTCAAAATAATAATATTTAATCACAATGATAAAAACAACTGGCGACTATGACATGGCAAGACATGTGACAACAACAATGAACCGACAAGAACTGAAAGAAACCAGGGAACTAAATACAAACAAATTGATGAGACAACGAGGAACACCTGGACAAGACACGAGTGGCTGGAGAGAGCTGATTGGTCGACACAAAGTAGACGAGAACAGGTGGACACAACAACCTAATGAGCACACGACAAACATGGAACACAAGAAAACATGGAACAAAACTAAACACAACCCAAACCAAAACACAGACCATGACATGTGCCCAGAACACCTCACCAAGGGCGTCCAAGAGGCATCCAAATCCGATGCCCGAGGCACCTCATTTGGCTCCCGTCACTGTGGAGGAGCAGCAGCTCTGGGCCCCTCATGGATGATCGAGATTCTCATCCTATCTCTGAGGGGGAGCCCGGACACCTTGCGGAGGCAACTCATTTCGGCCGCTTGTGTCCAGGATCTTGTTCTTTCGGTCACAACCCACAGCTCGTGACCATAGGTTAGGGTAGGAACGTAGATGGACCAGTAAATTGAGAGCTTCGCCTTTCGGCTGAGGTCCTTCTTCACCACAACGGACCGATACAAAGTCCGCATCACTGCAGACGCTGCACCGATCTGCCTGTTGATCTCCCGTTCCATTCTTCCCTCCCTCGTGAACAAGACCACAAGACACTTGAACTCCTCCACTTAGGGCAGGATCTCATCCGCGACCCGGAGAGGCCCCTCCACCCTTTTCTGACTGAGGAACATGGTCTCAGATTTGGAGGTGCTGATTTTTATCCCAACCGCTTCACCCTGGGCTACGAACTGACCCAGTAAGCGTTGGAGATCACGGCTTGATGAAGCCAACAGAACCATGGGCAGATAGAAAACCACACTGCTCCTCCTGAATTTGAGATTTGTCTTCCCTCCTCTCCAGAACCCCTGAATAGATCTTACCAGGGAGCCTGAGGAGTGTGATCCCTCTGTAGTTGGAACACAGCCTCCGGTCCCCCTTCTTAAAACCACCACCCCAGTCTGGCAATCTGAGGCACTGTCCCCAATGTCCACACAATTTTGCAGAGGCGTGTCAACCAGGACAGCCCCACAACATCCAGAGCCTTTAGGAATTCCAGGCGAATCGCATCCACCCCCCTTGCCACAGAGGAGCTTTTTAACCACCTCGGTGACCTCCACCCTAGACACAAGAGAGCCCCCCTCAGAGATCCCAGACTCTGCTTCCTCACGGAAGGCATGTCGGTGGAACTGAGGAGGTCTTAGAAGTATTCTCGACCACCGACTCACAACGTCCCGAGTCGAGGTCAACAGTGCCCCATCCCCAGTATACACCGTGTTGATGGTGCACTGCTTCCCCCACTCGAGATGCCGGATGGTGGACCAGAATTTCCTCGAAGCCATCTGGAAGTCGTTCTCCATGGCCTCGCTGAATTCCTCCCACTCCTGAGTTTTTGCCTTAGCGACTTCCAAAGCTGAATTCCGCTTGGGCAGCCGGTACCAATCAGCTGCCTCAGGGGTCCCACAGGCCAAAAAGGCCTTCTTCAGCTTGACGACATCCCTCACCGCTGGGTTCGGGGGTTGCCGCCAACTTATGGCCACACCTCCGGTCGGCCACGTCGGCAAAGGAGGCGTGGAACACGCCCCCGAAACGTGAGCAAAGTTCTGTCGGATGAAACGCCTTCTGACAGGGGATTCTTCCAGATGTTCCCAGCAGACCCTCACAATAACTTTGGGCCTGCCAGGTTACACCAGCATCTTCCCCCACCATCGGAGCCAACACACCACCAGGTGGTGATCAGTTGACAGCTCGGCCCCTCTCTTCACCCGAGTGTCCAAGACATGCGCCCGCAAGTCCGATGACACAAACACAAAGTCGATCATCGAACTGCGGCCTAGGGTGTCCTGGTGCCATGTTCATGTATGGACACCCCTATGCTTGAACATGGTGTTCGTTATGGACAATCCGTGGTGAGCACAGAGGTCCGCTCGGGTTCTGATCGGGGGGCGCGCTAAAGCGCCAAAAAGTAGAAGAAACAGAGTCAAGGTGCAGATAAATGAGGAGAAGGTGCCAGGAAAAGGGTGCTCTTGAACCACATTCTTTGGCCGATTTTTGCAAAATGCACATTTCTTTATGACGAGCTGGAGAAATACACTGTTCAGATAATAAATGAATGTATTGCAGCTACCCTGGAGTAGTGCTTTGATTTTGATTTTAAGATGAAAAAGGCCCTCCTCCTTGATCGTATGACTTTCTTTGCGCCATGTGCATGTACTCACGGCTGGTAACAAGGTGTTCTAAAGTGGCCACACCAGCCCGAAACCCAGGTCCTCCGCTCCACACGCTGACAGTCAAGTTGCACTTGAATTTTTTTTTTAATTCCCCCTCTCCCCATTGGTGCAGACCCGGCCACCAGACGCTCACCTTTGAGCCCCAACTCCGGGCTTGGCTCCAGGGTGGCGGCCCCGGTGACCCGCGTCCAGGCAACGGAAAAGGTGATCTAATCAATTTACTCATCATAGGGGGTCTTTTAGCCATGCTTTGTCTGGCCCTCACCTAGAACCTGTTTGTCATGGGTGACCCAGCCAGGGGCATAAAGCCCCAGACAACTTAGCACCTAGGAACACTAGGATTCACAAACCCCTCCACCACGATAAGGTGACTGCTCAAGGAGTGGGGAGCAATATTGATTGCGTGATGTTCCGGTGCGACATCGACCAGCGAGAGCATGAGTGGATTTATCCCGTGAGCTGATTGGCTGCGCATCATCGCAGCCTCACCCAGCATCTTCCCTTGTTGTGTCTCGCCAGTCTCGTCCACACTGTTGACTGTCTCGCATACTGTATCTTAGTGTTGTGTTCTGTGATAACTTTTTTGGATTAGTTAACCGCTTACAATGCCCCCGAAGCACTTACTCCGGGGCGCCCAAGAGGAAGAAGATGATAACCATCAGCGAAAAAGTGGAACTTATACATATGATCAAAGAAGGCAGAAGTTATGCATCTGTGGCACGCCATTATGGGGTGAATGAATCTGCAGTGCGATACATCAAGAAAGAGGAAGTAAACAGCCGCAAAACTGCTTCAATAAGGAAGCGAAACGTGCGGTAACTCCGCGTAATAAGAGACGGGGTTATATCTTGTACAGGGGAATTTTGAAGCAAAAGAAAAAACAAAGAAAACAACTACCCATCACCATGTTTTTCTCCAAGGTAAAACCCCAGCTACACCATTAGTGCCTCCAGCAGAAGAGTCTCCGAGTGAACCTAAAGCCTCTATGAGTCAAGCGAGAGCCTCTCCTCCTCCACCAACGCAAGCCTCTTCGCCTCTCTCAGAAGGCAATGTTGATGAATGTTAATTACTGTATAAGGTTTTATAACTAAAGATTTAAGCAAATACGTGTACTGTTGTAACGTTTGTAATCTCAAATATGTAAAGTATAAATACTGTTTACATATTTTAAACATTCAGGTACCCACATACACGAAAATTCCTGGGGATTTCTGAGGCAACCTGCTAATGACAATCTGCGACACTCAAAGCTCAGTGAACCCTTCCCTCTGAGATTTCTTCACTGTCGTGTTGGTCTCAAGATGTCAAAATGTGAACAGCATGATGAAGAGGACTGTTTAAATAGCAATTCTAATTAAACCAGGAAATATGTTGGTCAATTAATGGTTCAAAAACCTGTCGTACATACATTTTGCAGTTGCGCTCTTTTGTTAGAGAACAGTAAGTTGTGCAAAAGATATTGAAACACTGAACAGTTGGATGTGCAAAAAGTTTAGAGAAGGCCAAATTCAGTTAAGCAGGAAGGATTTTAGTGCGGTGACACGGTGGAAGACTGATTAGAGCGTCAGCCTCACAGTTCTGAGGACCGGGGTTCAATCCCCGGCCCCGCCTGTGTGGAGTTTGCATGTTCTCCCCGTGCCCGTGTGGGTTTTCTCCGGTTTCATCCCAAAAACATGCAAGAACTGGGGACTCTAAATTGCCCATAGGTGTGAATGTTAGTGCGAATGGTTGTTTGTTTGTATGTGCCCTGCTATTGGCTGGCAACCAGTTCAGAGTGTACCCCGCCTCCTGTCCGATGATAGCTGGGATGGGCTCCAGCACGCCCGCGACCCTGGTGAGGAGAAGCGGCTCAGAAAATGGATGGAAGGATGGATGGATGGATGGATGGGTTTTTAGTGCATGTAAGGTCATCCTGAAATTTCGAAAGTCTCATATCTGAAACATTTTGGGAGCAGTGTAAGTTGCATGTGCAGTGTCATCGCTCTGCTTGTCACAGTCTCCAAATTTCAGAGATTCAAGATTCAAGAAATAAAGAAGCCAGTTATATTTTTTGAAGGGTATCTGCAAAAAATGAATAAATAAGATATTGTTATTGGTATTATTTACCCGCTGCTTGTCTGGATCCACATATCTGATGCCGAAGTAATCTTTCTCCAGTAGGTTGAGGTGGTGGCAGATGAGGTCAAACAGGTACTGTCCCTTTGCGTCCCGCTACAAGAGAAAGACATTGGCATTATTACTTCTGTGCCCATTTATTCAAGGGGAGAGTATATGGAAAAATCCCTCCTTAGTGGCTTGTGTACAAATGGTTGTGCCTTTGAAGTTCCAGCCATCTATTATGAAATTAAACAACCGAGTAAATCTGTTTTTTAAATCTGCCTATTTCTGAAAATGTGTCTTTGAACAAACAATTCTGAATTTTACCAAATGATGTCACAATTTATAATTTACATAATAAACCCCCCCACCCCCCCACACTGAGTTTCTCCATCCATGACCTGCTCATTCTAGGCTTGCTTAAGATCTAAAGCCACTTTCAAGTGACAACTGACTACACAGTCTGAAATACTATCTTCATGCACAAACACCAGTATCTCTTACTGGTACAGCGCCCCTTCTATCATGTGAATGCCAAAAGGTAAGCAGAGTTGGGTTTTGTTGGGTGCACAGATTAGCGCTAGCTAACAGCGTTAGCTTCAGATAAGGGGCACGTACTAGATCACTCCGTGAAGTTGTTGATGCGGTGGATGTGGGGATATTTGCGTTTAGTGATACGTCCATGTGCCACATACGTACACAAAGCATAGTGTATGAACTTCTGCCTCCATAAATGAGATTATTTTATTGTCTTTACAGGTGCTTGCTTTCCCCCCCACACTCCTGACTCCAATTCAGCAAGTCCAAGTTTAATATATCATCAACATAAATACACAGAAGAATCACAAGGTAATTTTGTTGTCATCGTATCCAATATTTTTTTAAGGGAAAAAACTGCCACCAGACATTGTTTAAATATTTCACCGCCCTCCAGGGAGGAATATGAGGGCGATCAAATATTCATATTGAAGCAGCAGCCATCTGTGATGGCTGCTGCGCCAAAAAGTAGAAGAAACAGAGTCAAGGTGCAGATAAATGAGGAGGAGGTGCCAGGAAAAGGGTCCTCTGGAACCATATTCTTTGGCTGATTTTTGTGTTGGGTAGTGCAAAATGCACATTTCTTTATGACGAGCTGGAGAAATACACTGTTCAGATAATAAATGAATGTACTGCAGCTGCCCTGGAGTAGTGCTTTGATTTTGATTTTAAGAGGATGAAAAAGGCCCTCCTCCTTGATCTTCTGACTTTCTTTGCGCCATGTGCATGTACTCAAGGCTGATAATGAGTGGCCACACCAGCCCGAAACCCCGGTCCTCCACTCCACACGCTGACAGTCAAGTTGCACTTGAAAAAAAAAAAAATTCCCCCTCTCCTTACTCTCCTATCTTTCTCTAAGTGATGTGCGTGCACTCACAGCTGACAACGAGGCACTCTAAAACAGCAACGTCAGCAGGCAATCTGAAGGGAAGATGTATTTTCGGGGTGTGGGCATAGCTCGCTAGCTAGCGAACCACACATCGTGATTGTGGCGGATAACGACTGATGCAAACAAAGGCACTCAATTTTTCATTACATGGGGGAAGCGATGAGTCGAGCCAAGTCAAAGTGCGGCATTAGGCACTGTTTTAGCCGTACACCAAAAAAAAATCATGTTTTCAGCAATTATTTTTAAACGTGTAATATGTATTTAGAAACAAATCTCTGAATGCTCTTTACAAAGTCTTTAATTATTAGCTCATTTGACGTTTCTTTGAAAAGCCGTTTAAATAATAGACAAATGTTTCAAAATAATGCAATCAATTAAGGCTAAAACGAAGTGATACACAGTGAACCCTCGCAATGAAATGTAAATCTTACTTGTTATTATTATTATTGGTTATCATCATTGCGGCATGGTAGCCGACTGGTTAGCACATCTGCCTCACAGTTCTGAGGACCGGGTTTCAAATCCCGGCCTCGCCTGTGTGGAGTTTGCATGTTCTCCCCGTGCCCGTGTGGGTTTTCTCCAGGTACTCCGGTTTCCTCCCGCATCCCAAAAACATTAATTGAATACTCTAAATTGCCCGTAGATGTGAATATGAGTGCGAATGGTTGTTTGTTTCTATGTGCCCTGCGTTTGGCTGGCGACCAGTTCAGTGTGTACCCCGCCTCTCACCCGAAGATAGCTGGGATAGGCTTTAGCACGCCCGCGACCCAAGTGAGGATAAAACGGTACAGAAAATGGATGGATGGGTTATCACCATTTAACCAAATGAAAAATTATCTTGTATCATGAAATTTGCTAATGTCAGGTTGCTATTTATGCATGATAGTGTTTCAACCTAGAATGTTTGTGTTACTTTCGAGGTCAAATCATCCCGCCAATTTTATATCAGATTCTGAATTGTCCGACTACTGCGGCATTGGACTTTAGATGTTCCACTGTAATTAGGATTCCACAACAAGTGCGATCCAAAACGTCTTTCTACTTCTCTTCTCTCAAGGTGGGATCTTGTCGAGTAGAGCTTTACTGCAAAATACATCGAAGGACGACGGCGACTCCGTCAGCGTATCCCTTTGTCATTGTCATGGCATCCTTATTCTCCAGGACAGACCTGCTGACTCACCCAGCAGCAAAAATAGAAGCGTGCACACATGCGCACGCACACGCACACGCACACACACACACACACACACACACACACCGAGTCGTAATCTTTCTTGCTCTCAACAAATCTCCTGATCCACAGCATTTCTTCTGCATTAATCTTTTTCCCCATCTGCTGTTTACACTTGACACCAACACATTCCTTCTCAGTTCGTCATCAGTGCTACTGGCTGCTGCCTCCTTAATACTACTATTACTATGTATATGTGTGTGTGTGTGTGTGTGTGTGTGTGTGTGTGTGTGTGTGTGTGTGTAGGTGCGTACGTGTGTGTGTGTCTGCATCTTTGTTCCCCACTGCTGTTAAAAAAAATTTATTAATGCAGTGAGAGAAATTTTCACCTCTTGGGGAAACCGTCAACGGCGACCTACAAAAAAGTCAAATAAAAACTCAAGAGTTTAAATCGTCCTATGAGAATTCAGCAAATCTCATGAGACTTCAGCTTTTGAGGACGGAGTTGATGTTGGTTGCCCACTTCAGGTCCTGAGAGACTGTAATTCCCAGGAAATTGAAGGTCTCGACGGTTGACACAAGGCAGCTGGACAACGTGAGGGGCAGCTGTGGCGAAGGATGCCTCCTGAAGTCCACGATCATCTCTACAGTCTTGAGCGTGTTCAGCTCCAGGTTGTGTCGGCCGCACCACAGCTCCAGCCGCTCCGCTTCCCGTCGATATGCAGACTCGTCACCGTCCTTGATGTGGCCGATGACAGTGGTGTCATCTGCAAACTTCAGGAGTTTGACAGTCGGGTGCGCTAAGGTGCAGTCGTTCGTGTAGAGAGAGAAGAGCAGCGGAGAGAGGACACAACCTTGGGGCGCCCCAGTGCTGATGCTGCGTGTGGATGAGGTGGCCTCCCCCAGCCTGACCTGCTGTGTCCTGCCCGTCAGGAAGCTGCAAATCCACTGGCAGATGGGAGGTGAGACGCTGAGCTGGAGAAGCTTGGATGAAAGGAGTTCAGGGATGATGGTGTTGAACGCTGAGCTGTCCACAAACAGGATACTCGCGTAGGTCCCCGCACTGTCGAGGTGTTCTTGGATGAAGTGCAGTCCCATGTTGACTGCATCATCCGCAGACCTGTTCGCTCGGTAGGCAAACTGCAGGGGGTCCAGCAGGGGACCTGTGACGCTCTTGAGGTGGTCCAGCACGTCCTTTGAACGTCTCGTTCAAAGGACTTCATAACCACAGATGTCAAGGCGACAGGCCTGTAGTCATTTAGACCCGAGATTGCAGGTTTCTTGGGGACTGGAATGATGGTGGAGCGTTTGAAACAGGATGGAACTTCGCACAGTTCCAGAGATCTATTGAAGATCTGAGTGAAGACTGGCGCAAGCTGGTCCGCGCAGACTTCGAGACAGGATGGGGACACATGGTCTGGGGCTGCCGCTTTGTTAATCTTTTGTTGTTTGAAGATGCGTCTCACATCCTGTTCATGGATGGTTAACGCAGAAGTCAGAGGTGTGATTGTGGTCGATGGTGCGGCCGAGTGGGTGTGGGGTGTGAAAGTGTCCTTTTCAAATCTGCAGTAGAAGGTATTCAAGTCGTTGGCTAGTGTGCTATTGTTCTCAGCTTGGGGGGATCGTTGCTTGTAATTAGTCAGCGATTGGAATGCATGCCAGACTGATTTAGAGTCGTTAGCGCTAAACTGTTTTTCCAACTTTGCTGCAGAGTTCCTCTTTGCAATGTTAATTTCTTTAGTCGGCTGGTTTCTAGCTCGATTATACAGGGCCCTGTCCCCGCTCTGATATGCGTCCTCATTAGCTTGGCGAAGCTGCTTAAGTTTAGCAGTGAACCACGGCTTGTTGTTGTTGAAAGTGCAAAATGACTTTGTTGGTAGACACACCTCTTCACAGAAACTGATATAGGATGTAACCGTGTCCGTATATTCATCCAGGCTGCCAGCTGAACTTTCAAAGACACTCCAGCCTGTGCAGTCTAAACCGCTTTGAAGTTCCATCTTTGCTTCGTTGGTCCACTTTTTCACTGTTTTCACTGTAGGCTTCGCGCATTTAAGTTCTTGCCAGTACGTCGGTATTAAGTGAATTAAGCAGTGATCAGACGGGCCCAGGGCTGCACGAGGTATAGCGCGGTATGCGTTTTTTAGCGTAGTATAGCAGTGGTTCAATGTTATTTTCCCTGGTAGGACAGTCGGTGTGCTGCTTGTATTTAGGGAGTTCGTGGTTGAGTTTAGCTTTGTTAAAGTCCCCGAGAACAATGAGGGGTGAGTCCGGGTGTTTTTTTTCAATTTCGTTGACTTGTTCGGCGAGCGTTAGCAGTCATACCAGATGACTTACAGTATGTCAACAGTTTGGAGATAGGCGACTGCAGAATGGATGATTAATTCTGCTCCAGCGGTGACCGCGCTCCCGTCACGAAGCCGCGGGACAGGCGGGTGCCCCGCGAGCTGTCCAATAAGCACATTTTGAGCCCCGCCCCTGCGATGTGCTGCTCGGCTCCTGTCAAGCCAGAGGCGCTTCCGTCACAAAGCAGTGTCTAAGGCGACCGGTCCAGCCAACACGCTGTGCTCTCGAATAAAAAGAAGTGCAATAAACTATTAACGAGAACAAGCAGCGGGCGATCAACAACATCTCTCTTGAAAATGAACGATTACTAGTGCTTTGACGCCGTAAAGTACAAAACACGATTCACCACTCTGCATGCAAGCAACCGGGCGACCGGGCTTTGTGATGGGACTGCGGCTGGCTTTTTCTTTTCAACAAATACAATTCAACAGCAAAACAAGTTTTCTTGAACATGGCATACATTTCGGCGGCACGGTGGCCGACTGGTTAGAGCGTCAGCCTCACAGTTCAATCCCCGGTCCCGCCTGTGTGGAGTTTGCATGTTCTACCCGTGCCTGCGTGGGTTTTCTCCGGGCACTCCGGTTTCCTGCCACATCCCAAAAACATGCATTGATTGGGGACTCTAAATTGCCCGTAGGTGTGAATGTGAGTGCGAATGTTGTTTGTTTGTATGTGCCCTGCGATTGGCTGGCAACCAGTTCAGGGTGTACCCCGCCTCCTGCCCGATGATAGCTGGGATAGGCTCCAGCACGCCCGCGACCCTAGTGAGGAGAAGCGGCTCAGAAAATGGATGAATGGATGGCATACATTTCACTTAAATAGAACTCTTTTTAGAGTAACACCTTATCATTTCGGACATTTTAACATCCAGAAACATGCTTTTCTAACAGTCTTGCCACACAAACAGTAGATAAGAGACGAAATAAAGATAAGAGATGAAGAGAAAGTAGAATCTGGTGGGTTTACAAGTGGGAATATGGATGCCATGTTACCTTAGTGTTACTACAAAGTAATTTATTTTCACTCATGGAGGCAGCAGTTGATACACTACATTGTGTGTATATCATCAAACAAATTTCCCCCACAACTTTGCCCCGAGTGATGAAGTATGTGTCACTTACACAAAAAGGTAATCTGTGCATCCGACAAAATTCGTCGCAGTTCTGCTTACCGTTTGGCTTTGCCATGACAGCAGAGACATGTGGGTGTTTCTCCATGAAAGTGCCTCGCATTGATCGTGTTCCCTTGCATCTTCCCTTGTTGTGTCTCGCCAGTCTCGTCCACGCTGTTGTGTTCGCAATAACTTTTTTTGTTTAAGTGATAATTTTTTTGATGAGTTAAGCAAGCCCTTACAATGCCGCCTAAGCGCTGTGCCCCTGCGAAAGCTTCCTCCGGGGCGCCCAAGAGGAAGAAAAAGATGATGACCATCAGCGAAAAAGTGAAACGTTTACATATGATCAAAGAGGGCGAAGGTTATGCATCTGTGGCACGCCATTAGGGCGGGAATGAATCTACAGTGCGGTACATCAAGAAAGAGGAAGCAAACAGCCGCAAAACTGCTTCAATAAGGACGCGAAATGTGTGGTAACTCCGCGGAATAAGAGACGGGGTTATGTTTGAAGCAAAAGAAAAAACAAAGACAACAACTACCCATCACCATGAAGGCAATGTTGATGAATGTTAATTACTGTATAAGGTTTTATAATTAAAGATTTAAGTAAATACGTGTACTGTTGTTATTACAACATACGAATATGACAACCTGTTTCTCTATATTGTCCTGTTGGTGACAGTTGTGTCACTCTCAAAATGGTGTTTAATAAGCATCAAACGCGACACATGTAGATGAATTAATAAACTTTTTAAATTACTATTACATGCATGCTGGTTCCATTTCACTGAAAATGCTCCCTAACTTAATAATTTTGCTAATTGGTGGTCATCTAACCTATGGGCAATGCTAAAGAAAAAGAAAAAGAAAGAAAGAAATTGTGAATGAAGACTCTGTGTGTGCAGTTTTATCCACCAAAGTCTAAAACTATATTAAAGCAGAACAATCAGAGAGAGAAAAATGTCTTCAATAAATAAAGGCCCATTAGATACTCGTGCTGTGTTTTTATTACATCCATAAATTAAAGTCATATAAACCAAGAGATGAAAATAAACTCAAAACAGGCCAAATGCTTTTTGTAGTTTTGTTGTTGTTGTTTTTTTGTTTCGCACATGTTCGGCCAGTCTCTCCGCCCAGTCAGGCCTCGTGCCAGTTTAATTATTGAGAGGGGTTCAATAACAGCTTGGGGAACACCACATCAATAAATGATGCTGTCATTTTTTTAAAGCTGCAGGCTGGAAATTGCAAAAACAAAGCAAATGATCCTTTCTCGCGTTTCTGTACTCCGGTAAACAGGGTCGACTTCTCATACTTATGGCTCTTTGGAATCCTATGATAGCAATATTTACTCTCCAGGTTTTCTTTTAACACCTCTTAGTTATTTTTGTTCTATCTGTTATTGCAGTTCCCTTGTGCCATTATGTCCTCGAATCACTTTTTACTTGGCTGACAATAAAATGCCAGCTCTTCAATTGCTCCCTGCCAACCATTTACAAAAAAAATAAAAAATAAAAAATAAAAAAATAAATATAATTTGTGTGAAGCTGCACTTTCTCCAAACCATTATTACACACTTTCATCTTGGTTTAGGAAACTCACACAGTCGGTCTCCAAAGAAAGTTACATCTCTCAATGCCAAACCAGCTACCAAGTGCAGTTTACAAAGTTCAACCAATTCTTTTTTTTTTTTTTTCCCCAGTTTTTTTTGTAACGTGACCAGTGATGGTGAAGAGGAAATTGCAACATAGGAAAAAGTCTGGCTGCTCAATATGACCAATACAAATAATTCAATATATGTTGCGCACACAGCTGAAATTAAATATTAAATACACTGTGAGGTTACAGGCGCAGCTCATTGAACTAGATTATTGTACTTTATACTGTCACACTGTCAAGCTATACTGTCATCATTGTTCCTGTGTGTCATTTTCAGGAGAGAATATTAGGGGCTTAATAAATAATTAGCCATGCTCATGAAAATGTTCACTTCTCCAAAACGAGCCTCATTAAGAAATGAGGATTCTCTTAACTGGATCCACTAATCAGTGCCAAAAATCTGGAGCACTGCTCCCCGTTGTGAGAGACTTTACTTTCCATAATTGGAAAAGTAATTGTCTACCTCACTCTCCTGTCATAACTTACTGCATACATTTTGTCTCAGCTTGATGGTTAGGAATTTAGTTGATTGTGTACAATTGATTTGTTCTTGTTGATTCAGTCTCCCGTGGTTTGTTGTCTAAAGGAGGGAAACCGGGACTGGTCATAGTCAATTGCAGTGCACATATAGACAAACAACCATTCACACTTACATTCATAACTACTATGGACAATTTATAGTCTTTAATGAACCTAAGATGCAAGAATTTGGAATGTGGGAAGCGTTTCCCTAACGAGGACAAGCACTCCAGAAAATCGATGGACATGTTTAGACGTGACGTACTGTATTAGACACAACCTTGCATGTCATGAACACATTTTCATTGAGGGGCCTTAACTCCAGCATGACATCGTAGTTATGGTTTCCCTCAGAGGGGCGTGACTGTGAAAACCATAGTGCCTTGCCATGTGTGTGTGTGCGTGTACGTGCGAGTGTATGTGTTCGCGTGGGTGTGTTTGCGTTTACATGTGGGGATGGGAGGGGTGGGTTTTTGTATATTTTTTATTCCCATTGTCTGTTTTTATCTCTGCAGTGCACTTTGTGTTGCATTTTTATTGTATGAAAAGTGCTCTATAAATACAATTTGAATTGATTTCAATTTGATATGAATCACGACAGAATATATATACAGATACAGAATTGCCCCTGCATTTGATTTTTATTCGACATATTTTTAAAAATAGCGGCAAGCAAGTATTTGTCAGTTTATGTTGAGAATGGGCTAAGTGAAAACAAATACTTGTAAAAATGTTTAAAGTAAAGGAAAAATGCAAGTTCGGTGCAGATTTTCTGCCAGAATGAAAAGAACAACGTCAACGAATGAGAGAGAGGAGAGGAGAGTCACCTATTGTGAGCGCAGGTTAGTGGCTGCATTGACTCCTTGAGCGTCAGTTGTGGCCGTGCAGCTAGTGTATGCAAGTGCTGAGTGTTTATTTTGTTGCCGTTTGTTTGTAAAGTGATTGCAAGTGCACCGCCAGCTGTGTCTGTCCCTGACCACCTGTGGGGGCATTACAAAATTGTACACATGGCCTTGTGTAGGCCGGTACTGCTTGACACTTTACATTGCACTTTTCATTCATTTTTTTAAAGTGTGAAATAATCCCAAATTTTGGATATCTTTGCATATTTACTTTTTTTTTGTTTTTGTTTTTTCTTTGGCTTGTTCTGAGCAGTTTTTACATCCATTTTGTTTAGAGTCATGGAGTCTATCCTAGCTGACTATGGGTGAGAGGTGGGACACACTGAACTGGTCACCAGTCATACCATAGACAAACAAGCATTTCACACTCATGTTCACAGCTACGGACAATCTAGTCTTCAATAAGCCTAACATACTTGTTTTGGGGATGTGTGAGGAAGCTGGAGTATCCAGAGAAAACCCATGCAAGCGTGGGGAGAACATCCAAACTCTAACCTGAGCTGGGATTTGAACCCAGAACTTCTCGACATTGAGGCAGACGTCCTAATCACAGCCCACCGTGATTTCTTTTTTGCTGTTTTGATTTTTTTTCGCGGGGAATGACAGCACAGCAGGGTACTAGTGGTGGCAAAGAGGAAACGAAGTGTGACGATAAGCGGGAAATTGATCTTGCTGCAAACGGGCGACTAAAACACACCAAAAAATATTGAAAGTTAGTAAATATTTCATGTCTAACTGTTCCACACAATTCTTCAACATGAAAACATAAAAAGTTAATTCATAAACAACACGAAGTTTAACAAAATACAATTCTGTGTAACTGGTTTCCATAGTCCTTTTTTTGTTTGTTTGTTTGTTTTTTATTTTTATTTTGTTTTTTTTGGGGGGGGGGGGGGGGGGTATTGGACACCAGAACGTGAGCTGCCTTATGTGAAGAGATTCACCTCAGGGGCAAAATGTTCACAACCATGTGCATGACTTGTCATCACAGTGTCGATGGAAAATGTTTATTAACTTGTTTCATGACAATGTTAACTGACTTCAAATGTTGCCTGTGAATTATGTTTTAAAGGAGTCCTAAAAAATGTGTACCTAGAAAAATAGATCATAGCTGATGTATTCTTTGTGCCCTTTCTATCCTGCAGGGACCCACTTTGGTATTCATCTCACATGAGCAGTGATTAACCACCCACTCAGGACCTTTAATACTGCACACACACAACAAACACTTGGAAACATTGCTTGTTCAATAGTGATTCCTGTTTGTGCTGACATAAGGAATTCACTGGTCCAAAGGAAACTAATAATACGGAAAGAACACTGCAACTGTTTCGACATTGCGATCAGATCGGAAGAATGGCTTTCTAACTTATTGTACATGAGTACAGGGTGACTTTTAATATAGCATCAATCTGCCTTTGCGCTTTTTGTACTCAGGATGCTATCTTGCTACAGTCATGCTCAAAAACATAATGACTGTCTGATTGTCTATCTGGTCAGATTTCATGTCTGACAGTCAGAGGGAAAAAAACAAAAAATATGCATTCATGGCTAAAATCTTTATTTTAATATTATGTGTTTTTTTTTTAGCATGACTGTATATGTATATGTATATGCGTGATTCTCAAAGTGTGATACCAGTACCACGAGTGCTGCTACGAGTTCCGTTATATTTACCTTTTAAGTTCAATACATTTGCATTTAATCGTTAAGAACTTGGTTTTGAAACATTTACTTAGGTACAAATTCTATTTAACTTTTCTGTGCAATGCATTTTAAATAAATCCTATTTCAATACAATTTAAAATAATAATAATAAAAATTAAAAAAAAACATTTTCCTGTATGTTATTGCAGTGCTATTGTTCAAACTGTGCATAACGTTACAGTGGCTTACACAAATATGAAATAGCATTTTTAGGAATACAGCTTCCGCCTCATTTTTGATGAACATTTGGAACTACTATGCTACTGTATTTGAATGTTGGTCATTATTTTTCTTTGCCAAATCTTCAGTTTTCCAGTTACTTACCCCGACATGAGGCTGGTCTATCGCTAGTGACAAGACCTCGCGCAAACCAACTCGACTAACGGGACGAAAGTCTCATTTCATCTCGTCAATATATTCAGCCTGCAGGATCCCATTAGTGGAACAATCCTTGAGCCTGCACTCACTCAGGGTTCAAATAAGAGAAAGTCATAACATCTTACCCCAAAAAAATCTGTTATGTTGTCTGTCTGTAAAGCTTTGTTCAATCTATCGTACATTGATTTATCCCACAGGCGAATAAACTTGATTCATAGTCATTTCTCCGCCGCCTCAGGGATATTTTATGCGCAACACAGGTCAGTGTTATTTGAATGGCATTTCAATTTTGTGTGTTAATAACAGTATACTTGAGATCTGACAATTCTTCTATTTCAATGTAAATTGCTTGGGGACTTTTAATGTAAATATTAGTATCATTAACAATTGGAAGATGCTACATGATGAGGATACAATTTGGTCTTTAAAACCACATGATAATAATTACCAGTTATTAAGTTTTTTTCTTCTTTTTTTTTTTAGTAAACTTCATTAAAAATCAATGACTAAAACTGTGAGCCTGTTTTTGAAAATGAAGTTTAACAATAAAAAAAAGTAATAATGCTGGTTTTTGGCGTCTTACAAAATTACATTTTGATTCTTTAGTTTGATGCCAACAGTGAAACTGGAGTACAGACATACCACTAACGGGCCTAATATGAGCCTGATTCCATCCTTCTAATTAAAGTCGGCAAAGGCCTGATTATCGGATGTCTCTAAGGCCCACTGCACACCGAGCGAACCTGTGTTGCCTGGGTATGAATACGGAAGTTTCTGCGACTCTGATTACTGGGCCGTGGCAAAGACTCCAAGTGCACTTGTGCGGTGTCATTACAAAAATGCAAAAATGCAATTTTAATCTTCATAGGTGAGGTGGGGCCGTCTCGTCCAGTAGCGCCAGAAGGCGAACAGCAGCCAGTGACGTTAATAACGTTGCTGCAACATTCAAACACAGTGGCGGAGATAATTAGTTGCAGAGATTCACCGAGCCCCTGAGACCACGACCGCGAGTCCTTTTTTTTCGTGTCACACAACACGCTGCTCACACACAACCTCACCGGTGAAAAGACAGGGCCTTTTATTCAACATACTTTGAAGCATGGCAAACTGGAAATATGGCCAAATTGGAGCTTTTTCCCTCCTTTGCTATCAAAGTCTGCAAAACCTGATTCGGGGGTGTCTCTAAAAAGATTATCCGGAGTGGTTCTCCTGTGGTGTGGGGTGTGTTGAGAGTGATTTTTGTCTTTCGTCTCCTTTTTTTTCGGCAGTCTTGATGCCCTGTGGCACCATGCTGCCTCTCACAGGTCAATCTTTGTACTACTTCAGTTATCCGGTTTGTGGGAGAATAATGGCAATTTTCGGTCGAAATATCATTATGTATTTGGTGTGCTGTGTTGGTCATCACACCATAAGATCAGTGAGAACAAAGTGAATTTTGTTGAAAAATTGGTTAAGATGCCAACGTTAGCGCTGTTGAATGAAAATCTTTTGAATGAAATCGATAGCGTACGATGAAAGTGTTTCAGTGACAAGCAAAGTCACAATTTACACACTGCAAATTATTTCTTGATCACCAAGCAGGTACACCTACACTTGGCAAAAGGCTTTTTGATTCATGTTTGTTGTAGTATATTCATGGAGGTGGTGTTAAAGAACACCACCATGATTTGATGTAGTCCCAAGCTTCTATTTTTTACAGGGAGATCGCAATAGATTTGAATAGCAGGAAAATTATTAAAATATTCTTAATCTCTCATTACTAATTTATTTCAGTAGTTCAATTCAACAAGTATCACTCAAATGTAGATTCCATACTCACAGAATGTAATATTTAACGATTTTATCATCTTTAAATTGGATGATTACATCTTACGACTAACGACAGCCCAAATTTCACTAGCGACACGAATTTGAATATTAAATAAGAAACAATCAACATTATTTTCAATATAAAATTAGGTGGGAATCGGCCTTCTTGAGTTTCACTCTTTGAATTGCGCCACCGATATAAATTAAGCTTTTACGATATGACATACGACATGTTGATGTGGCAGCACATGATTGAACTTTAGTTAGTTTAGTTGGGTATCCAGGGAGGGTGTTATGTGGAAAATTTTGTCAGACCCTGTTCTGCCCCCATTCTGCTCACTGTACAGAATTCTTAGCTATCCATTAATTCATTGTTCTGCCCATTCCTAGTATTGCTTGTCCAATGTTTGAAGGCACACATTGTATAAAAAAGATTTTAATGACACCAAACTCGACTGTTTCAGTTTAACAAGAAATTTTGAGCCAATGTTTTTGTCTGTTGGGTTCCGCCGTTTCGAAGTGTGACCTAGAAAACACAGCAACGCAATATGATGATGAATTTCTGTAGCAGAGCAGAGAACTGACAAAGGGAGTGTGTTTAAACAAAGTCAGATGAGATACTAAAGCCACTGACTAATTAATGAGCTGACTCATTTATATACGCGACTGGGGAGAGCACCACAATGGTGCACAAGCAAGTAACTTTTGCAAAGGCATCAGCGAGAAACACCTTATTAGACCTGCTTGTTTCATTGGAGAGCCCTAATTAGACTAAAATGCGTCATAAGCCTCCATTTTCTCAATTGTTGATGATTAATTCAATTTACATTACTTTTAGCTTCACTGATGCATAGGATTATGTTTTGATATTCCATTTTTTTGTTTGACTATTTATTACCTGAAATGTACCTGAATTATACACTTATTTAGTTTCAGCATCTAATGAAATTTGCAAAGGGTGCAGGCAACTGGACTCTTCTGAGGGTTCTTTTTACTGTCAGGCGTGGCTGGTGAATGACTGCTTGGTGGTAAAATATCTCGCGTGTTCAAAATCTTAGGGTGAGAGTTGTCAGGACATTGTTGTAAGCAGACGAAAGGCAAACCTCTTAGAGAAGGCCTTTCGAATTTGACATACATGGCTTCTTTCACCTGTTTCATACTAGCAGTCCTTCCTTTGTATCCAGAATTTGCATGTTTTTGTCCTCAAAGGAATGTCCCTTCTTTTTAAGATGCAAGTAAACTGCTGACTCTGGACCTGATCAAACTATTCTCCTATGTTGTGCCATGTGTTTGTGTAGGGGTTGCTTGGTCTGTCCAGTGCGGCACCCCTCACTACACTGCAGTGCATAAGCAACATTGCTGAGTTTGCTTCTCGGGATTTTGTCCTTGGGGTGAATCGGCTTTTGCCTGAGGGTTTTAAATGGATCAGGAGACGTGCTAACCACGACAACACCGTACTGCCAACTTGAAGCGAGCGACTTCTGCTTTGAAATCTGATGTTTGGGGTCATTTTGGATTCCCCTGTAAATCCGGAGCACGGGAAATTCCACGATTCAACAGTACAGCACGAAACGGCGCCGTCCCGAAGCCGTACACAGTTACGCTAGCGGTTTTGGAATTGTTGAAGTCGGCAGAAAGAACGACTGACCCCTACGTATGTAACTGTCTCTTCATTATTTCATTTCATAAGTAAAGATATAGTGTTTAAGTATACATGCCCTTTATCTTTTTCAATACAGAGCTGCTTGTTAAATGTGCTTACTTTTGTAATGCACAAATGAGTTATTATTGTGCATTTTTAAATTTGTATTACAATTTCCAAGATGAAATAAACAAAATATATAAAATATTATTGAAGTCTACATGAAGTTTACCGTCTTGTTTATACAAAACTGTCATGTTTTTTTTTTACTTTTATACTCCATGTGCACAAATACGTTATGTGCACATTTTTATTTTCTGACATTTTATTGCCTAAAAAAATATGACGTGATATACATGTTTTTACATGACATCAAAGATAAATATTTCAAAATGTACTCTTAATTATTTGTGTATTTCTACTTTTTACTGAATCGATATCGGAACATTTAACTCAATATCAAATCAAATAAAATTGCAACCTAAAGAATCAACATTGAATAGAATCGTGTCATGGTCTGCGTTTTAGTTTTGATTATATCGAGCTTTGTTTCATGTTTTCCTGTGTCCTATTTTATTCATGTTTCGTGTGCTTGCTTCCTTATTGTCTCCACCTGTTGTCGTCAGCCTTCTACCTTGTGTCAACCGATCAGCTCCCTCCAGCCAATCGTGTCTTGTCCACGTGTTCCTCGCTGTCTCGCCAGTTTGCTCGTATTTAGTTCCCTGGTTTCTTTCAGTTGTGTTGGTTCATTGTTGTATGTCGTCTGTCGCTGTAGGTCATGTTTCCCCATGTCATGTTATTTTGTTGGTTTTGGTGAGTTTATACCTCTTGTTTCTTTATTTTGAACATTGCTTTTTAAACTATATTTTTTTGCCTCAATGATCACTGTTTGCCTTTATTGTTTTTTTTTTTAAATAAAATATCCATCCATCCATCCATTTTCTGAGCCGCTTCTCCTCACTAGGGTCGCGGGCGTGCTGGAGCATATCCCAGCTGTATCCCAATGAATGCATGTTTTTGGGATGTGGGAGGAAACCGGAGTGCCCGGAGAAAACCCACGCAGGCACGGGGAGAACATGCAAACTCCACACAGGCGGGGCCGGGGATTGAACCCGGGTCCTCAGAACTGTGAGGCTGACGCTCTAACCAGTCGTCCACCGTGCCGAAAATAAAATATCATTTTGAGATTCTGGCACTCCTGCCTTGCCTCCCTGCATTTGGGTCACCCTTTTTGCCACCTTCACCGCCATACTTGACAAATTGTGACATTCTTAATAATGCCCTGCCCTAAACTAAATTATTAGGAATAAATTCAAGTCAGGCGTCACGGTGGACGACTGGTTAGAGCATCTGCCTCACAGTTCTGAGGACCGGGGTTCAATCCCCGGCCCCGCCTGTGTGGAGTTTGCATGTTCTCCCCGTGCCTGCGTGGGTTTTCTCCGGGCACTCCGGTTTCCTCCCACATCCCAAAAACATGCATGGTAAGTTGAGTGAAGACTCTAAATTGGTTATTTGTTTATGTGTGCCTTGCGATTGGCTGGCAACCAGTTCAGGGTGCACCCCGCCTCCTGCCCGAAGATGGCTGGGATAGGCTCCAGCACTCCCATGACCCGAGTGAGGATAAGTGGCTCAGAAATTGGATGGATGAAATTCAAGTCATATATTACTCTTAATGAATCTACAGTATGTCGAGCAATATTCCAGTATAACGCTTTGAAAGGAACTTGAATTAAAAGTTTCCAGCATATTCTAATTTATTGGGATGGGCCTGTCTATAATTTGTTTTTTCAGCAATTTTGTATGGCCCTCAGAGGACTTTATAAATGCTAAAACGTCTTCTTAAAATCATTGGTACCTTCTAGATTAATGCTGTTAAATTCCAGTTAAGTGCATTGCACCACATCTACTTAGAGCTTTCCATCAAGCCACATGCACACTCCTCCCCTTCGTCTCTTCCTTCCTCCCTCCTCTCAGTGCGACCATCATCCAGTATGCCACACACACACACACACACACACACACAAACAGATTAAAGCTTGTTACTGTCTGAGCAAAGGCACTCAGAAAGCAGAGTGAGGTTCAGCCAGGCAGCAAGGTCACCTTGACCTCAAGTGAAGCAGCAAGTGCACAAATCCTTGCAGGAGGAGACGCCCCCCCTGCCTGTGTGAGGATGAATGATGGGAATGGGGAAGAGATGGGTCCATTTTAGTAACTGTTAAAACATAAAACACCATGCGCATTTAAGTACAAGACAGGTGAGCTGTTTTTGAGCGACCATCCATCACAGGTGCCCCCTCTCCCTCTCCAAAAGGACCATTAACCCCAATTTAAAAAGTGCCAAACGCTTTAAGAACCCACCAACCCAGGGACGAACGCTAAACTGGGCCACAAGAAACCGACAAGGGACGGTGGCTCCTTCTAATAAGAGTTCAGAGTGAGGTTATTAGCATGCACGGAAGCACGTGCATGTGTGCGTTTGCGCGTCTGTGGCTGCTGCAGAGCTTGGCCAAACAGCAGCCTGACGACAGCAGCTTGAGAGTAGTGATGCAATAATCTTGTTACCATGGAGACCTGAGGTTCCCAAAAAATCCAAGGGTAGTGGAAAGTCACTGTGCTTGGCTGGCTGGCTGGCTGGCTGGCTGGGACACAGTGCGGAGATGAGACGCAGCCACTCGCATAAACATGTCTGACAAGCTGCTTTTCCACGGCACTATTACATCCGTCTAAAGCATTTTTCATATAATAAATTCGATGTGAAGTACAAAACTAAACAGATTGTACATGCTAGTCAGACACTTGGAATTAGCATTGAATGCCTTACATACATTACGTTCATATTTACTCCTGTTGTTTGTGGGCGTCTGTTTGCTCATTTATGTGTCCCATAACCTCAAGTGATTGGTGATTATGGACTGATTCCCTTAAGCAATGTGACCAGCATGAATTCACAAGATTGCACAAAAAAGTCTTAAATTAGGTTCAAAGTGTAATATTTCCGAGGCACAATACAAGCTTTGCGGAAAGCGGCTATGAATTCGGTCAGCACAGTACATGTAGCTTTCTATACAGTGGAACCTCAAAACCCAAATCTGCCTCAAATGTTGCTAAAAAATTCAAAAGAGTTCAGAAAAATGTTGAGAAGCTTCATTCAGCAAATTATGGTAAACTTCAACAAATCTCATGAGACTCAAAAAAATATTGTGAAATCTTTTTGAGATACTTCTACAAATATCATGAGACTTCAAAAAACCTTTTGAAACTTCTCAAAGAATCTTGCAAAACTTCAGCAAATCTTGTGAGACTCCAGCAAATTCTGTGAGACTTCAACAAAACTTTTGAAACTTTCGCAAATCTTCTAAAACTTCTTAAAGCAAAACTTCTGAGACCCCAGCAAATATTCGGAGACACCAGAAAACCTTGTGTGACTTCAGCTAATCTTTTTTGGAGACGCCAGCGAATCTCATGAGATTTCGACAAACCTTTTGAAACTTTAGAAAATCATGCAAACCTTCAACAAATCTGAGAATTCAGCGAACTTCACAAGACTTCAAAAAACCTCATGAGACTTCACCAAGCCTTCTGAAACTTTAGAAAATCTAGTGAGATTTCAGCAAATCTTGCAAGCCATGAGCAAGACTACAAAACGTCTCGGAAGACAAATTTCAACAAATATTGTGACACATCATCAAATCCTGCAATGCATCAGGGCATCTTTTTGAGAGACTTGAGCAAATCTCATGAGACTTTAACAAACCTTTTGAGAAAATCTTTTCAAAATGTTTGCACTCCTTGTGAGATATCAGCAATTCCTGCATAACACCAGGCAATCTTGTCAGACGCCATTTTAGTGAACATATAAATGATGCTCTCCAAAAGTATGTTTTGCTTTTTCCGTCTTTTTTTGTGTTGCCACCTCAGAAGATTACCAGGGTTTGCGAAGGGGAACAATGTGGTGATGACGACGGAACCGGAAATGTAGCTTAGCGATGTAGCTGTAGCGTAGCTAGAAAAACGGTACAGCTGTCTCTGTTCTGCTTGCTCAGTACAATATAGTGATAAGTGACAATACACCACAAAGCTGCTAGTTGTGTTTTGTGTTAATGTGACGTGCCTCACCTCCCAGACACACACAATAATGCTCCTGCTGCATGTTCATCACACTTTCCTCAGACAGTTCAAGGAGTGTTAAGTTTAAGGTGAGTACACTATTTTTTGTCATTATTTTGCAATAGGGCAGTGAATTGTTTTTATTTTTTTTTTACCATTGTGAATGTCACACTGTTGTGCTAAATTATTGCAGGTGCAGTTAATAAAGGTTTTATGATAACTTTAGAACATATTTAAATTTACATTATTTGCGTCATTTCATAGATTGTGTTTAACCTTCTGTTCCATTATATTTTCTTTCTGAACTTTTATCCTTTAGTAACTAGGGAGTTTTCTAATCCTGCCATTTGTGTGCAGATAAGCACATATTTGACAGATTTAATTGCAATCCATCGAAATGAAATCTCTCAAGCGCCTCGCTTCCGTGTGTACTCTGCAGTGTGCTGGTTAAGAACGCAGAGAAGCTCCAACAGCTTTTTGATGTCGATTTCCTGCGAGCATATCAGTCATTAGCATGCAGTCTCACTTCTGAGACGTGTTAAAAAAAAAACTGACGAGAGGAATAAAGAGCTCCCGCAGGGCACCTCCTTCTTCCCCTTTTATTTTCACTTCACATAAAGAAAAGTGTACGTATGAGAACTGCAAATGAAATGATGAAGAGCCCAGTTGGCTGCTACTGGAAAGACAACGGTCGGCTTATCGAAGAGGAGTGCTTAATATTCCATGCACATACAATTGCTCCACTATAGCAAGAGTTTAAAAATAGACTGCGGTGCACTGAGCTAATAGGACCAGTGTTTGGGGAGGGCAGACTGGACTGGAAAGTGAACTGAATGATTTTGACCTTGGTTAGTTAAAAACATGAGGTAGAATAAGTATTTGAAAAGAACACTATTCAGTAGTTTCAGGAAAAATGACAAAAAACTGCAAAGAATGCAGAACACAGAGGACCACATCACGCAAGACTTGGAAAAAAAATCTCGTGAGACAGGTCGGTCACACATCGAGCGACACAGACTAACGTGACTGAACTGTTACAGAGTGTGCGGGTTGTACAGCAAGTTTTCACGAGTTTGAAACTTGAATTGCAGGTGAATGGTGTCGCAACGTTGCAGATATAACAGCCAATCAAAAATGCCATGTCGTATCACATGAGCTTTTGAGACAAAAAAATACTTTTCCAATACAGTGTATACAGAATACAGATATGTTGTTTTTCATAATAATACGTAACCATATTGATAATTGTATTTGTACTTGTGGCTATAAAGTAAAGGGCGGAGCGTCTCTGTTGCCAAAATGATCATTGCCGACAGCATCTCAAATATCCAGACTCTGTTCTTTATTTCTCGGCAATTTCCTCTCTTTATATTATTACAATATAGCCACAGCAGCCAGGGCAATAAGCTACTTTCTTGACAATCACGCCATGTTTTGTGGTTTAGTAAATAAATAATACTTTAGTATACAGTATGTGGTGCCTCAAATCGTTGTATCCCAATAAGAAAACCAGGGGTCACAATTTTTCTGCAGCAGCTAGTTGATCATACGTGTGAGGGTCATTTGCCAAGTTTGTGCGGGTGTGAGTCGCCGACTGTACGTTTTTTAACCATTGTCCAGTTCAGTCACAATCGGCTGCGTCGCTCGGTGTAGGGCAGGCCTCAAGCGCAGTGATTGTCTAAAACAGTGTTTCCCAACCATTATCAAACCAAGACAGCAAAAGTACACTCTCCATTTTTCGGTGAATTGAGTAAAATAAAAAAATAAAAAACTTTTTGAAAAAGTCTTTCAAACACGTCTTTCACATAGCTATAAAATTATACTGAAATGTCATCGCAATCGAAATTATATAAACGCAGGTCTGCAAGAAATAACAGGCCGAGACATTTTTGAGGACGTACGTGATGACCGACGAGTTTATGATGAAGTACGTAAATGCAGTAATATGGGCTTGTGATTGACTTCAGTGGAGATAATCAAATGCATATGGCACTTGTCAGTTTCTGAAATACAACCTTTATTTTTGTTTTATTTAGTTTTTTTCAGCAGGAGTTGTTTCATTTTGCAGGGTTAGGAAATATACCATCGCACAGTCTGCCAGTAGGCGTGGCTCTATTTTCGTCGAATATCAATCAACAATCTTTGTCATTATATTTGTAAAGACATTTTTATACCTTTAACATTTTTGTTTTACACCTCTCGGATCTCATTAGATTGTGGATGTGTCCCTAATGTTGTATTCCTAATGTTGTTGTATTTCATGCCAGGACTTCATTGCATGAATGACATGTGACAGTGGGAAGTGTTTAATTACAATTACAAAGTAAATAAGATCACATCGTTGTCTTATAAGCAATGAACATTTTAGTCGGATTGGGGACAACAGTTACAGTATATTTAATGTTTGTGATTTGTGGAATCATCAATCCTACATTCTCCTCTGGAGAATTTAAGAAATGGAACAAAGAGTTAATATATTCTGTTCAAAGCGGATTATTTTCCAGTAATGCTTTCTGAATTATTTTTTTTTTTAAATCAACTAATGACAGTGAATCACTGTTGATAGTTTATAGAGTGGCAAAACTCACCACAGTTTTCTTATTTTATGTCTTTCAGGAAATTATGCATAAATTGACCTCGATAACAACAGTGGCAAATTAGCTGGTATCATGAAGCGGAACAATAACTGCTGAATATGTGCAAATATGTGTTTACTCAGTGTACACGGACACACACACACAAACACACACACACACACACACACACGCAAACACACACGCATTGCATTATTGAATATACAGTGCCGCATTGCACTAATGTACTGGAAGGTCTCCGGTGACATCATTCGTGCATTTGCATTTTGTCACTGCCGCATCGTAATTAGCACTTTCATGGCATAATATTCGCTTTTCTCCTCATTTCCACCACTTGCACACACAGCACGCATACACACACACACACGCACACATCGACAAAAAAACATGCTCAATGCAAAAAAACCAACAACACCTTACATCCCTTCAGAATACTTCCTGCATTCAAGGGAATTCCCTAGTGGGAACCTTATTTTTGGTCCCCAAACAACACGCAGCCTCACCAAAAATTGTATTACTGTGTAAACAGACATTTGTCATCACAAGGCAATGAATACCTGAACACACACTAATGGGAAAACTTTCCCAATGCAAAAAAAAACAAACAAAAAGTTACACATACCTTTAAAAATACTGATGAACTCTATCTAACTATCTAGCTCTACTAACAATCATGAACATCCCTATTTGGGGACCAATCTCTGCATGATCAGAAAAAAAGGAAAATGAGCTAGGTAATGAAGAAAAATTATTTTTCTGAATGTGAAGTTGCTCAATGAAGTGGAGGTGCGCAAGAAAATCATCTTTTGACACGCTGTCCTTCAGCGTTAACAAGCGAAAGAGGAGTGAATGGGACAGCGTGTGTGCGGCTGTCAATGCGGTGGAGTCAGAAGAGCGCACACACGCTGAACTAAAAAAGAAGTGATCAGACATTAAGGTGGATGTGAAAGGGAAGACAGCTGCCCACTGCCAAAGTGTGGCCAAAACAGGCGGAGGAACCGGCGCAGAGGGCCTCACCCCATTCGAGGAGAGAATCGCTGCTATCATGGGTGACACTACTTTCACATGTGGCTGACTCTGATTACCCCCAAGGGTAAATATTATAACTCACAACAAATGTGTTCATACAGTAACCTACACTCAGCCCAATGAGATAAAGGTTCATGTGTAAATGTATGTATGGTATCTGTAATAAATCTTTTGAATTCAAATAGAAGCAGATCAGCATATCAAAGAGGTTAACAGAAATGTGGACTCCTGTTTGATTACTCAATTCATTATTTTAAAACACAGGAGAGGACACGCAGTCGCAGCCACGTGCTACATATTCGGGCATTTGTCCATTGTCCCCAGTGTCTCTAGTGTCACAGACGCGGAGGATTCCTCCGCACTGAAAAAAAGAGTCCTTTGAATTTACTTAATTTGAACATGTACATCAGTTGCACATGATTAAAATGACATAATTTATCCCTCTTCCCCTAAAAAAAATAAAGAAATAAATAAATAATGTCATTTGAACAGATTTTAATCATGTGCAACCGATGTACAACACCAATTCCAATGAAGTTGGGATGTTGTGTTAAACATAAATAAAAAAAAGAATACAATGATTTGCAAATCATCATTTAATTGAATACACTACAAAGACAACATATTTAATGTTCAAACTGATAAACTTGATTGGTTTAGCAAATAATCATTAACTTGGAATTTTATGGCTGCAACACGTTCCAAAAAAGCTGGGACAGGGTCATGTTTACCACTGTGTTACATCACTTTTTCTTTTAACAACATTCAATAAATGTTTGGGAACTGAGGACACTAATTGTTGAAGCTTTGTAGGTGGAATTCTTTCCCATTCTTGCTTGATGTACAGCTTCAGCTGTTCAACAGTCCGGGGTCTCTGTTGTCGTATTTTACGCTTCATAATGCGCCACACATTTTCAATGGGAGACAGGTCTGGACTGCAGGCAGGCCAGTCTAGTACCCGCACTCTTTTACTACAAAGCCACGCTGTTGTAACACATGCAGAATGTGGTTTGGCATTGTCTTGCTGAAATAAGCAGGGGCGTTCATGAAAAAGACGTTGTTTGGATGGCAGCATATGTTTCTCCAAAACCTGTATGCACCTTTCAGCATTAATGGTGCCTTCACAGATGTGTAAGTTACCCATGCCATTGGCACTAACACAGCCCCATACCATCACAGATGCTGGCTTTTGAAATTTGCGTCCATAACAGTCCGGATGGTTCTTTTCCTCTTTGGCCCGGAGGACACGACGGTCACAATTTCCAAAAACAATTTGAAATGTGGACTCGTCGGACCACAGAACACTTTCCACTTTGGATCAGTCCATCTTAGATGAGCTCGGGCCCAGCTCGGCATTTCTGGGTGTTGTTGATAAATGGCTTTTGCTTTGCATAGTAGAGTTTCAAGTTGCACTTACGGAAGTGGCGCCGAACTCTATTTACTGACATTGGTTTTCTGAAGTGTTCCTGAGCCCATGTGGTGATATCCTTTACACATTGATGTCGGTTTGTGATGCAGTGCTGAGGGATCGAAGGTCATGAGCATTCAATGTTGGTTTTTGGCCTTGCCGCTTACATGCAGTGATTTCTCCAGATTCTCTGAACCTTTTGATGATATTATGGACCATAGATGAGGAAACAATTGCAATTGTACGTTGAGGAACATTGTCTTTAAACTGTTCGACCATTTTCTCACGCACTTGTTCACAAAGAGGTGAACCTCGCCCCATCTTTTCTTGTGAATGACTGAGCAATTCAGGGAAGCTCCTTTTATACCCAATCATGGCACCCACCTGTTCCCAATTAGCCTGTTCACCTGTGGGATGTTCCAAACAGCTGTTTGATGAGCATTCCTCAACTTTCTCAGTATTTTTTGCTATCTCATCCATCCATCCATCCATTTCCTGTGCCGCTTCTCCTCACAAGGGTCGCGGGAGTGCTGAAGCCTATCCCAGCTATCATCGGGCAGGAGGCGGGGCACACCCTGAACTGGTTGCCAGCCAATCGCAGGGCACATACAACAAACAACCATTCCCACTCACATTCACACCTACGGGCAATTTAGAGTTGTCAATCAACCTACCATGCATGTTTTGGGGATGTGGGAGGTAACCAGAGTGCCCGGAGAAAACCCACGCAGGCACGGGGAGAATATGCAAACTCCAAACAAGCAGGGCCGGGGATTGAACCCCGGTCCTCAGAACTGTGAGCCAGACGCTCGAACCAGTCTAACCACCGTGCCGCCTTTTTTGCCACCTGTCCCATCTTTTCTGGAATGTATTGCAGCCATAAAATTCTAAGTTAATGATTATTTGCTAAAAGCAATCAAGTTTATCAGTTTGAACATTAAATATCTTGTCTTTGTCGTGTATTCAATTAAATATAGGGTGAACATGATTAGCAAATCATTGTATTCTGTTTTTATTAATGTCTAACACAACGTCCCAACTTCATTGGAATTGGGGTTGGACAATTCGAAGGATTCTTTTTTTTCAGTGCTGGCATCACTGGTGTCACAGACGCATTCCTGGTGTCTCCTCCGGCATTCCCAGCATCTCTGACGCAATTACACTCCGACAACTGCTGCCAGATAGTCTGGCTGTGTCCTCACCCGTGCTGTGCTGGAGTCACAAGAGGAGAGTGTGAGGGCAATAGGCAGCATAAATGATCGCCTTGATCAATTTATAGGCCTCTTCACAAATATCAGTGATTCATTTAATAAACTGGTTAACAATTGAATTCCGAGTCCTTGCCTCTTTTACATTGTTGAAATCAAATGTTGTCGGGCATTTATTGTTCATCTGTGCTAACTGTTCAATGTGTCTCTGATGTGCAGATTTATTATAACAGTTTCCCAGCATCACCTCTAAGTGTCGCCAAAGCACCAATAGCTGCAGAAACGTGCGTACGCCAGCCATGCAGTTGATGTGAGGCACCGCACATTTCCATGGTCATTTCACTCTTGATACATCTGAACTTTGAAAAAGAACGTACGCCACGTTTTTGTGCGTACGCACCTTTTGTACATGAGGCCCCTGATCTTTGGTCCCCAAACCACAAGAAGTCTTACTGTATAATTTAATTTTGTCCCCACAAATCTATGAATACCAGAACATACACTGAAGGAAAACCATACACAATGCAAACAAATGTAATTCTGGTAGCTCCCAAATATTCATTGTTTTTCCTTATTATGCAGTATTGATTTTTTTTGTCCCCACGAGGTGACTGTGTAAACAGACTTTCATACCAACAAAGCAATGAATACCAAAACACACACATGCACACTGATGCCCAGTGCAAAGAATTTGTCATCATAATAGCTCTGTATTCGTATCATGGGATTTCCTTTATGAGAAATGCCACAAGACGACCCCAAAATACAGCTGTGTTAACAGACTTTAGTCCTTACTAAGGGGTGAATACCAGAAGACACCCAGACTGATGAAAAAACATGTCCAATGCAAAAAAAAACTTGACAGATACCTTCAAAATAGTATTATGAGGTTTCCCTTATGGGGAACCTGATTTCCAGTCCCCACACAACAAGAAGTCCCCAAGATGTTTCCAACAGACTTCTGTCCCCACAAAGCAATGAACACTAGAACACACACGGACACAGAAACATACCGAATGCAAAATAACTAAATTAATTAAAACAATTTTTAAATCAGCATAGCTCCTCAATTTATATTATGGGGGATTCCCTCGGGAGGGGGGGTGTTTCCCCATGACGTTACAGTGTAAACAGGCTTTTACACACAAAGAAATGGATACCAGAATATGAAATTTGGACAAACTCCTGAATTTGTGGGCTTTCCCTTATGGTGATCTGATTTTTGGTCCCCACGATGTGACTGTGTATACAGACTTTGGTACCCAAATAGTACTGAATACTATAATAATAATCCGCAAATGGAAAAATATGTGAAAAATATATTTTTTTTAATTAAAAAGTACCTTCAGAGGCAGCACAGTGGACGACTGGTTAGCACATCCGCCTGATAGTACTGAGGACCGGGGTTCAAATCCCGCCCCCGCCTGTGTGGAGTTTGCATGTTCTCCCCGTGCCTGCGTGGGTATCCTCCCACATCCCAAAAAATGCATTAATAGAAGACTCTAAATTGCCCTTAAGTGTGAATGTGAGTGCGAATGGTTGTTTGTTTATATGTGCCCTGCGATTGGCTGGCGACCAGTTCGGGGTGTGCCCTGCTTCTCGCCCAAAGATAGCTGGGATAGGCTCCGGCACGCCCGTGTCCCATGTGAGGATAAGCAGAACAGAAGATGAATGAATGAATGAGTGAAGTAACTTCAGCATATTCCTGGATTCATATTATGAGCTTTTCCGATTTTTGGTCTCCACACCACATGACCTCTTATTGTTGAAAAAGAGTTCTATCCCAACAAAGCAATAAATACCAATACACACCATTGGAAAAAACATGACTCAAAATAGATTCAGAAGCGCTCCTGAATTCATGTTATGGGGTTTTACCTATGGAGACCTGTCTTTTGGTCCTCACGAGGTGGATTCTTGAATCCCTGAACACACACACATACACAGACACACAGATGCACACACGCAGTACACAGTACAAGAGCTTAGAATCCCTTTGTGACGTTTTGGGCTATAAAACACCACAACAATCGCGACAGGAGTGCCTCACAGTACACGGCAGTGATTAGGCTCACCCGTGCGAAAACACCTCCAGTTTGGTGATTAAATATCAGCTGCACGACCCTGCAGGGATCATGAAAAACACATGAGGACTATGCCTGAGCTGCAAGTTCAACACTGTCCTTTTCCAAGTTCATGTCACAAGTGGCAGAGAACCACTGACCAGCACCTCACATACTCCTCTGATGCCTTTGGTTCACACGCACACACACACAAAAAAAACTGCTTGCCCCTCTCCTCGCCTTATCAAACGTTTCAAGTCAAGAGAGTGCGGACAAGAGGACATATTTCTCCTGTGAGGAGAATTCTCTTGCTGGTAAAAAGCGGCAGTGCATTTTCAAGAGGTGAAAGCAGCAGAGGGCTAAGGGGCATCCATTTCTGGACTCCTTTTGAAGTGTTCCCACTAAACCATCATCACACAAATGTAACTGCTCCCATATCGGACATTCAGCAGGGCGATTTAGTTCACACATTAAACCACAATCTCATTATGCCCTACCAAATATGACAGGAAGATGACCTCATGTTTCACAATGAAACCCTCCAAGTCTCAGCGCAAAGCAATGTGCCATAAACCATAAAAAAATGTTTTCCAACAGAAAATTATGAAAATAGCAAATATAGATTTGAGTGGAATGCAAAACACTCACATCTAAAATCCTCTTTCCCTACTGAAATATTGTATATCTAAATGCCATTAATCCGTTTCAGGCCCACCCCCCCCCAAAAAAAACCCAACTAATTTATCGTTATTAATAGGAAAAATAGTACTTTATAATGCTATGTTGTACTGTATAAAACATACAGTAGGGACATAATTAAATCTGTGGGGTTTTTTTAAACCACTTTTTTTTTTTCAATTCAATGGCCATTGTGCTGCTCCTTCTAGTCAGTTTGGCCACCTGGGGGCAGTATATCAAAGATATACAGCTATACATGTAGACGTTTCAGGTCCTCAGTAAGACGCAGTAATGTGAGTTGTTTTTTGGCAGAGGATAAAGAATATATGTTTGTGAGCATTACTATATTATCTGTCTAGTGGTGTTGCGCCACAATTTGAGTTCAAATATTTGCTGCTTAAATTGTTACAAGATCAAGACAGCGATGCAATTTATTCTCCATTCTATCGCGTCTTGCTTTGTTTGCTGGCGTTAAGATAAGCAGACTTTAGGCAAAGCTATGTGGCCGTGTAATTCTCTCTGTTTTATATTTAGTTTGACAGTAAACTTCAACAGCTTGACGCCTCTTTTTTTAAGGATTATGGGTCTCTCATATTTCAAGACACCAACTGTAATGTGTCCCAGTGTTGCCATCATAAAACTTTGAATACCTGTACAGCCTCGGGTAAGATTTTAAGTAGCATTTTAACATTTAAAAAAGCCATTTAACATGAATATGAATCTGTAAAAACAATAAAGCAGTCCGTCTTAACTTTAAAGATTGAGATACAGTGCAAAGTTAAGAGCACTGTATGAGCATTAAGCACACACTTGCTGTTTTTTTCTTCATCATGTGTGGGATATGTTACATTTTAGAACTCTGTTAACATGTTACAAGTAAGTATGCATATACTGTGCTGAAAATGATGTACCAAGGAGCAGTCATAAACAAATCCTGCGAAGAGCAAACGACATCACTGCCTTTCTTCAAATACTCCGGTGAGACCCCTGAGGTTTGGCTTGGACACCAGTCCTTGCCTGACTGGATGGTTTTAGAAGCAAGTTTATGCTAAATTTAGGCATTATCATTAATTTAGTGCTGAGGTGAAGGCGGCCCAGAAAAAGGAGCAGTCTCTTGCTGCTTGTGTGACCCCCCCCCCCCCCCCCCCCCAACACACACACACACACACACACACAATCTTACAACAAAAGAAAGTGGATTTAGAAATAAGGGCATTTCCAAAAACCTGAAGAGTTGGCATTTTGAAGTCATTTAAAAAAAAAAAAAGATGAAGTGTATCACCTTCCTGCCAGGATCTGAAACAGTGCCAAGTGACTGAGCCACTCTCTTAAAATCAGTATGTAATTCATTTCTGCGTTAATGTTATTTCATCATGAATTTGGCCGCACGTGGAAAGTATATCAATTTACGCATAGGACGTGACTGTACAAACTCCCACACTGGTGAAAAGAGCTGAGCACACTATGTTGAACTATGGACTGGCCTTTTGAAATCGCTCACTTTGATGTGCGATTTTTCATGTCCAGCAGTGCTGATTGCATTAGGGGCAGGGCTGGCCGTGCCCCACAAATCATCCATGTTTTGTTTATTAAAATGTATATGTTATTTTCAGAATGAATGAAAATGCATTAAGGGAAAAATCATAAACAAGCTATATATAAATATATATATAAATATATGGCGGCACGGTGGCCGACTGGTTAGAGCGTCAGCCTCACAGTTCTGAGGACCCGGGTTCAAACCCGGTCCCGCCTGTGTGGAGTTTGCATGTTCTCCCCGTGCCTGCGTGGGTTTTCTCCGGGCACTCTGGTTTCCTCCCACATCCCAAAAACATGCATTAATTGGAGACTCTAAATTGCCCGTAGGTGTGAATGTGAGTGAAAATGGTTGTTTGTTTGTATGTGCCCTGCGATTGGCTGGCAACCAGTTCAGGGTGTACCCCGCCTCCTGCCCGATGACAGCTGGGATAGGCTCCAGCACGCCCGCGACCCTAGTGAGGAGAAGCGGCTCAGAAAATGGATGGATGGATGTTATTTTCATTTTTATTTTTTTTTAATGTATGTCAAGTGAAGTTCCATTTTTGATGGACTAAAAAATTGAATTATTTAAGTTCCCCCCTCCCCCCTATATTTAAGCACAGTGTTAATATTCAAATTGATGCAATGGTCATAAAGGTGGTACTTAGAGAGCTCAGTTTGATTCATAATATTTATTATTATTATGTATTATTCATAATATTCCTGTTGGAGGAGAAATTAGATCTGTTTGTCACTAATTGCTGCAATTGGTGCGTTTAATGCCCACTTATGACATATTGGCATTTCACCACTTAATGTGGTTCCATTCGTAATGGTTGAAATTCATCATTATTCCCCGATGATGAGGATCCTGTGTAGCCCATGTGTGCACTAATTGAACTAAATGAGCCACAATTAGCACATTTTATTCTGGGCCACATCTCCAAGGTGTAACGTAGACGTCACGTTTAATCGGAACAGCAAAAAAATGTTAACACTTTTTTAAATAAATGACCAGATGAAGCCTTTTCTGGAAATGCTGCAGCCTTTGTAAACAACTGCACCAGTTTGGTAATGTAATGACGCCCAATGTGTAAAATCACACTTTTTCCATTTTTTTCCCATTATGGAAATAACTGAATATGCACAGAGAAATGAAATATTTCTTCCCTGCTGTCCTCTGTTGTTGAAAGTATTGAATCAGCAAGTTTTAATGTTCAAACTTAACATCTTGATTGGGTGAAGCAGCCTCTCAATGCTAGTTTTCTTCCAAATGGTTCTTTTCAAGTCTTGTACTATTGTTCCTCATTACAAGCTGTTACTATAAACGAATGCTGGAGACAGTATGTAAAGATACAGTATGTTGGAGTACTACCGCCGATATACGGGGTTCACCCCACGCAGGAAGCAACTGTGAGGCAGCTATTTACATTATTTTCTATAAGAAGAAAGTGAATTATTTGTTTTTCAGGGGGTTTTCTTTGCGTGGAATTTCCTGTCCAACCATCATTTCCTTCACACGTGTTGATAAACTGAGGGATGAGTAGGAAAATAACTCAAGGTGACATCAAATCAGCCTTTCAAGAGTCCCTAGAGGAGCAGGCACTTCGAGTTGTCAGTGGTTGAAAGGCTTTGCTTTGCCGTCACGTTAGATGTTAGAAATAAGCGTGTGGCCATGGTCTTGTGTGCTGGCATCATCTCTAATTCAGCATAGAAGCGAAATCTCTCAACAAGCGAGGAAGCTCCAAACACCTCCATGACGAAGCCCCGCTAAAGTCACGTGACTTAAAACACACAGCCGATAATACACTCTCATGACTTCTCCTCGCTGCTCTGCATCTTCACCACTTACAAACACACGTCTCGTCTTCATTCACGTCAATACGCTATTGATTTTCGCTGATGTGTCAAGTGCAAGGAGTAAGGAGGAATGCTTGAAACTAAGGCCTGAATAAGCGAGTGTGTTTGCGCTGGTTTCAGTGTTGTGCCATTAGTCGCTGTTAACAAAACGCAGAAGCCCCTTCAGAAACATTAAAAAGGGAGGAAAATGCATTCACAACAGCCTAACTCGATCAAGCACCACGCCACGACAAATTACGATATAATCCGCAGCAGGGGTCACCGTCCTTTTTGAAACTGAGAGCTACTTCTTGGGTATGGATTAACGCACAGGGCTACCAGTTTCAGACACGTCTGCAATGTGTCTTTGCTATTTTTCAGAACAGGTCCACGGGCTACTCATGTGCTCCTTGGAGCTACCTTGTGGCCCCGGGCACCATGTTGGCCACCCTTTTGATCTAGCCTCAAATGTGTCACATCAATGACACACAACAATGAATTAAACCCTACTAGGAACCGAAAAGAGTCTTCGCTGTCAAGTGAACACTGCCAACGTTCAGTAAGAAAATTCATTCATTGGTCAGCAATGCAGGACTTTAAAAAGTGTATTAAAGTTATAAAGTTACAAGAATAAAGTCAGAATGTTAAAAGAATTATCCTGAGAAAAAAAAAACTAGTAATGTTGCGAAGAGGAATGCTGAATACTAGAAAAAACATTTCCAAGACAAAAAGGAATATGACAATAATGTCATTTTTTTTTAAACTTGCAATATTACAACAATAAAATCATTTTCTCCAAAAATAATGTGGAGAATAAAGTCCTATTTTTAAAATAAAGTTGCTATATCACAACTGTAAAATCACATTTTCAAGAAAATGTTATCCTATTACGAGAACAGAGTGGTCATTTTAATGAGTGATCACAACATTGTGAGACCAGCCATGTAAGAATTGAGCAAAACCATTAAATAATTGTAAAATCATAACTTTATTAATTTAAAAGTGAAATTTTCTTTTTGTTTCGGCAGCACGGTGTATGTGTGGTTAGCAGATCCACCTCACACTTTTTTTTGGGGGGGGGGGTCTCAGGCCTTCCTGTGTGCAAGGTTGCATGTTCTCCCCGTGCTTGTGTGGATTTTCTCTGGATACTTCAGATACCACCCACAAAACATGCATGTTAGGTTAATTGAGGACTAAATTATCCAAAACTGCGAATGTGAGTGCGAATTGGTTGTTTGTCTCTAAATGGGAGGGAGAACATGCCAACACCACACGTCTTAGAACTGTGAGGCAGACGTGTTCGCCACTACATCTCCGTGCTGGGCACGTGACAGCCATTACAAGTCATATAAAAGTAACCAAACATGAGTCATATAGCTACACCTCAGTCAGTGGCGATTAATTGCAAACAAATTGTATTTTACTGTACCAAAAACTCATCTTTGTGGAGGGGCATATGTGTTGCAGTCCAAACAGATTTGTGGCCAATACACAAAAACATTTTAAAAAAAAAGAAATAATCCCCTTAATCCTCCATGATAATCCCGTTTATAAAAAAAAAAAAAAAAAAAAAAAAAACTGTTTGTCTAATCCCGTTTGAGCGGCACTGACATGTTCCAATTAAGATTGAAACGGTTTTGTTGCATGGGGTTGTCAGCTTTGCCAGTGTCCAGCATTCCTGCAGAACTGGTGATGGGATGCCCACACCGGTGATGTCATTGACCACCCATCCCCAATCATCCTCTGACTGACATTCTGAGCCCCCCTCCCCCCCCCAATTTTTTTTTTAATCCCATTCAAGTCAATGAAATGCGTCAAGTACTGGCCATGCCTTGTTGAAGTCAAGGACGTGTTGCTGCCTCATGACTGCACTGACCTGGATGGTGCAGGTGTACTCGGAGTCGTCCAGCAGCCGCACGGTGCAGTTGCACTCCCGGTCCAGACTCCGGATGCTGCTACTCATCAGTCTGCTCAGCATCTTCCCAGCGGTCTGCGAACCGGACCGGGGAGGACGACGCCAGGCGCATGCATGCGAGTTAACGACGCGCCCGCACCGTGCTCCAACACCTGGGCGGCGGGGGCGACCGTGAACGGCGCCGCAGATGGAGCATCTCCGACTGACTGAGGAGCATCGGAGATTGGATCCACGTCCAAGTGTCACCTCTTTTTTTTTTTTTCCCCCCCACCACACCGTCCCCTCCTCCTCACCACGCTGCGATTGAATGGCGCCTTTGCAGCGGCCAATCGGAGAGCTCCCGATAAGAAACCAGTCGTGACTATAAAGCCACATGCATGCCAGTAATAACAATAACAACACACATTTCGGTGTGTGCTTTCAGGAGTGAGCCGACACCCAAACATCTAAATGCACACGTGACGTCTCAGAACTCGCTGATGAGTTATTTGGGTAAGGCATTAAACAATAACATGTAATGCATGCCCATAAATTAAAGTGCTATGTCAAGTTTGCTGCAGTGGATCACTATTAGGGATTCCCTACACCATTTTTTTTTCATTTGAGTACTCACTGATACGGAGTACCGATACTTAATAATCCATTACATCGTGCATGGATGAAAAGGTGTTTTATTCGAACACGAAACAAACTTTTTCTTGAAAATGCTTTACTGAGTAAAGTAATCCAGTTGCATTTTTTATTTTTTATTTTTCCAAGTCTTGCCACACATTTCACTTGAATGCTGCTTGTGACAAAAGGCATTTCAGGTTTGTGGTGTTTCACTCCGAACACCATGGGACACTATGTAAAAGAAGTGCATACAATTGATAAGAGATAAAGAATGTCCAGTCCGGTGGATATAAACATGTAGGAATATATGAATGCCATGTTACCTCTGTGTGTTAACTACAAAATAAAGTGAATAAAAAGACATAAAAGACTGCTTCTTGACAATACTGCACGTTATAAAATAAAGCAACTGCAGTAATACTTTACCACACCATTGCTTCCTTCTCTTCCTCGACATGCCGCAACGCTCGCCCGCCACAGCTTCGTGACGAGGATGGAGTGGAGCGAGCCATCTCCATCGTTTATTTTCCATTTTGGCTAAAAGTGTTGTCTTCCTTATAGTGTTGGTGCGTTATTGGACGATTTTTTACGAGCACCGAGTACTATATAGATGTACAGTATTGGCACTGATACCGATATCGGTGCATGCCTATTAATAATGTGTAGACTATCATACTGTAAATTGACTGATAGGTACATGCTTCATTCTCATTTGTACAGTGAGTGCAAGTTTGAGATGTACAATATTGACTTTTAAAAGTATGGACACTCTTGTCAATACCCATAATAGTAACCCATCCATCCATCCATTTTCTGAGCCGCTTCTCCTCACTAGGGTCGCGGGCGTGCTGGAGCCTATCCCAGCTGTCGTCGGGCAGGAGGCGGGGTACACCCTGAACTGGTTGCCACCCGATCGCAGGGCACACAGGAACAAACAACCATTTACGGGCAATTTAGAGTCTCCAATTCATGCATGTTTTTGGGATGTGGGAGGAAACCGGAATGCCCGGAGAAAACCCACGCAGGCACAGGGAGAACATGCAAACTCCACACAGGCGGGGCCGGGGAATGAACCTGGGTCCTCAGAACTGTGAGGCTGACGCTCTAACCAGTCGCCCACCGTGCCGCCATAATAGTAACCCATAAAGCCTTAATAATTGACTAATGTAAAAGGTTGTGCAGTCCAAGTTCAACACACAAAATAATTAAAAAAACAAATAGATACTATGTAACATCAGTTGGTAAAATTATTCAAATGTATACTGTTTGTGTACTGTATCAATTGCACAGGATCAGTTCCTGACCATAAGATCAATGGTAACCACATTTAACAGTACAAATGCAGTGGAATTCTGGCAACACAGGTGAATAAATTGTAATGTACAATTGTCCCAGTACTGTTAAAATTCTGCACTATGTAATAATATAGTGTATTATATTATAGCATCGTTTATTGTATGTACACGCTCATCAATATGATAAATATTGTTTTTTCATCCATCCATTTTCTGTAGCTGAAGCCTATTCCTGCTGACTTCGGGTGACCCAGGACAAGCTGGAGAGAGTATGGGCTAAATTTTCGTGACTAGCATAAATCAAGCGCTGCGCTTGGCGTAACTCTGCGAGGAGGCGGGCTAGACCCGGTTTTGATCATTTCATGGACCGACGTACCCCCAACGCATTTAAAAATGGGACGTCTGCGCTGGTGTGGGTGTCCCCAGCCAGTCGACTTTAATCCTGTCCAATCGAAGCGGCTTCTTTCATTTCCTTTAAAAGCGAGCTGTGCATGACTGGAGCGTTGTCACTGCTCTTGGCCAATGTGACAACAGGCAACGTGATTAAATACATTATGGGCTGGTAAAAATAGCGGGCGATTTAAATATGTCATTCCGGACCATGCCGAGAGCAAGCTAGTCGTGAGATCTACATCAAACTTCATGGAAAAAAAAAACTAGATTTTGGTGGACCTCTGATAAATCCAAGTTCAGGAAATCTGGCACAGCAAAATTTAAAGAAGATGGCGGCTGGTCATCTGGATTTAGTAACATACCTACGGACAGCAAACAGATAAAACGTTACCACAAACTATCTGAATGAAATATACCTCGACAGAAAAATAATCAACATGATACACGTTTGATGAGCTCAACTAAAAATCAGACTAAGTAATCACAAAAATAATTTTAGCCCCAAATAATTTTCAAAATTATGTTTTCCCTCATAAATTTAGTGGCATCTGCTTTAAGACATTACTTCTTCATATTCAACGACTTGAATACCTTCTACTGCAGATTTGGACACTTTCACCTGCAATCTCGGGTCTAAATGACTACAGGCCTGTCGCTTTGACATCCGTGGTCATGAAGTCCTTTGAACGTCTCGTGCTGGACCACCTCAAGAGTGTCACAGGTCCCCTGCTGTACCTCCTGCAGTTTGCCTACCAAGCGAACAGGTCTGCGGATGATGCAGTCAACATGGGACTGCACTTCATCCAAGAACACCTCGACAGTGCAGGGACCTACGCAAGGATCCTGTTCGTGGACTTCAGATCAGCGTTCAACACCATCATCGTTGATCTCCTTTCCTCTAAACTTCTCCAGCTCAGCGTCTCACCTGCCATCTGCCAGTGGATTTATAGCTTCCTGACAGGCAGGACACCGCAGGTGAGGCTGGGAGAGACCAACTCATCCTCACGCAGCATCAGCACTGTGGCGCCCCAAGGTTGTGTCCTCTCTCCGCTGCACGCTGCCAGAACTAAGACAAGAGCGTGCAAAATCCTCTCGGAACCTTCACATCCCGGTCACCGGCTCCTTCCCTCAGGTAGGCGCTACCGATCAATGCAAACTAGAATTAGCAGGCATTCCAACAGCTTCTTCCCTCTTACAATCAACTTCTTAAACACCTAACCTACAATTCCATGACAAAATGCTGGCAATTTTTTGACTTGAGTTTGTTGTCACATTTCTGTGGGGCCAATTATATATTACTCGTGCACTCACTGTAGTAGTCTCGCCACGCTGCACTATTTGCATATCTGTTGTTGATCAATACTGGCCACTCATGCCAGAGTAGCATCTGCTCCATTTGCACACTGATTGAGGAGTATCTGAAACATTTGCACAATCAACATTGTCCCAGATTATCGCGCTACTCGTCACTTTAAACCGCATACACTCCTTGAAGTCTCGGCGCCCTTTGCACAATGGTCATTGGACTGGACTATTGCTATATTAGTCATTAAAAGTGCTCTAAGTGCTAGAAGACTCTGCATCTTTTTGCACAATTGTCAAAAAAAAAAAAAATGTACCGGCATTACCAGATAACTAGCAACCCTTTATTGCTCAGTGATTGTTTTTCTCAATGTCTTTATCTCTCAAAAAGTGTTCTCTGTCAATTGACTGTCTGTTGTCGTACTAGAGCGGCTCCAACTACCGGAGACAAATTCCTCGTGTGTTTATTGGACATACTTGGCAAGTAAAGATGATTCTGATTCTGATTCTGATTCATATGTTTGTGGAGGAAGGACTAAACTAAACAAAGCATGTGCAGGGTGAATGAAGTGATTCTTAACTTGTTCCTGATTGGAGCAACTGCAAGTGTTACAAGTGAGTTTTCTTTCAACTGTCTCCTGTCTCCCTACACGACTGGAATCTAATGTGGCGTATAAATCACGTTGAGGCTCGCCTCGCGTGTTTTATCTGCATTGTGGCGACATCTAGAGGCCGTTAAGTACATCGCAATGCGGCACATGCGTCTTCCTCTGACGCCCCGCCTCTGTCGCACTCCGATTGGCTGGCCCACTTCCTGTTTCGTCACTCCTCCAACGTGTTTGTTCCCAAAAACAAATCTAGCAACTACAATCGTCGGTCGAGCGCTTTAAAAGACGCCGTTCAGGTAAATTCCTCGACTTTGTATTATGTTTATTGCCAAGACTCAGTAAATGTGTAGGTTGACAAACGAGTTTCGTGGTGAACTACTTGCCAAGTCGTTTTATTTAAAACGTTTAAAAAATTAAACGTGCACAAACTACGATGAATTAACCATGTGAGTATACTGTATATTTTTTGGGCCGCTGAAATTGCAAATTAGGGAAAAGATAAGAACTGAAAAAATCCCGATGTTTTTCTTTCAATTTAAAAACAATTTAGTTACTGAATAGGAACATCTGCAGCTGAAAAAAATGTATTTATTTATTTTAATTTCTTTTATTTTAACTAAATGTAAATGCAACTAAATAATGCAACTACAATGTCAGAAATAGGTAGTTCTACACCACTTCAAACTGCATACACCCACGACAATAACCATATTACATGTTGCATTAAAATTTCCATGACCCTGTCAATGAAAACTGAGCATTACTAGACATTCATACTTTTGCAATGCGGCAATTGTTTGTTTTGGAGCTCATTAGATTGTGCAGGTGTAGTCTACCTAATGTTATGGTTATGACAACACAATCAGTGGCACATCTTTAAAATTGCTCCAATATACTTTGTCATTATTCGACAGTTATTATCCTGTGACTGCAGACATGGGTCACAGGTGCATTGACTGGTTTCGTAAGGGTCTGCGGCTGCACGACAACCCGGCGCTGATGGCCGCTCTAACGGACTGCAAGGAACTCTGTTCATCCTGGATCCACATCTCCACGACAAGACACGGGTGGGCATCAACCGCTGGAGGCTCCTCCTGGGGTCACTCAGTGACTTGGATTGCAATATAGAGTAGCATCTGCTCCATTTGCACACTGATTGAGGAGTATCTGCAACATTTGCACAACCAACATTGTCCCAGATTATCGCACTACTCGTCACTTTAAACTGCATGCACGCCTTGAAGTCTCGGCGCCCTTTGCACAATGGTCATTGCACCGGACTATTGCAATATTAGTCATTCGAACTGCTCTAAGTGCTAGAGGACTCTGCATCTTTTGCACAATTGTACAAAAATAATAATAATAATTTACCAGCATTACCAGATAACTAGCAACCCTTTACTGCTCAGTGACTTTTCTTTTTTTTGTCAATGTCTTTATGTCTCAAACGTGTTCTCTGTCAATTGACTGTCTGCTGTCGTACTAGAGCGGCTCCAACTACCGGAGACAAATTCCTCGTGTGTTTTTTGGACATACTTGGCAAATAAAGATGATTCTGATTCTGATTCATATGTTAGTGGTGGAAGGACTAAACTAAACTAAGCATGTGCAAGGGTGAATGAAGTGATTCTTAACTTGTTCCTAATTGGAGCAACTGCAAGTGTTACAAGTGAAGTGAGGAAAAAAATGAACTTAAATTATTTTAGCAAATGGCTGCATTTAAGGGGGTCTAAACACTTTCCGTACCCACTGTATGGGACAGGTGGCCCCTGTGAGAAAAGAGGCTTTAGGAGCATTGGGAAAGGGAGTTATGTGACAAGTTGGCCTCAGAAGTGGGATCCATAGTTGTGAGGCCATCCATGGTCAGATGGAAGGACTCTTGGGAACAGTCACACCTGTGAGAAAGGTGCTATAAGAAGCATTAGATTTGGGAGTTTTGTGACAAATTGGTGCCAGAAGGCCAGATCTTTAGTTGGGAGGACTTTTCATGTTCATGTTCATATCATGTTTTCTTTTATTCTCTCCATACTCTGTTTGTGTCCACATTTGTATTAAGAGATTTACATACTTTTTACCATGTTCAATAAGGAGGTGAATATCTTTTCGTGGGCAAGTAAGTGCATTTCATGATGGTCAATTGACTCGTTTTAAAACCCTGAAGCTTCTCCAAAGTACCACAAGAGGACACTGTAACTCTACTGGGCTAACTAGAATCTCAATGAACTGAATATCAGTGGCTGACTGAGTTTCGGACCTGGGCCTTCAGTGACCTAATCCACCTCTTAAAAACACCATCACCTCGCACAATAATGTGCAAGAACGCTATAGAACTATGTGTGGCATTAAAGAAGACGTACGGTAGATGCATTTTCATGTATTTGAGGATGAATACCATTATTACTACAGCAAGAAACTTATCTTCCAATACATCACCTCCAAACAACAGCAAAAGCTTCATAGAGGTTGCAGTTCACAATCAATATGCATCTAATAACATGGCAAAAACATCAAAACTTCAAATAAAATATACTCGCCGGAGATGCTTATACAGGAGCAGCAGAACTTTCTTTTCTCCTCTCAGTCTGTGTAAACTAGCTAGCTTAGCTGTCGTGCTCATACATGCTGCTCTGAAAAAAACAAACCAGAGAGCAACCGTTAGTTGACCAAGCCTCATAAAGTCGAGTTTTTCTTGAAAAGTGCACCTGAAAATATAATTTTAATCATGTCTGACATCTTCCTCCCCTGTAAAATCAATCTTACCCGATTCCAGTGAAGTTGGGACGTTGTGTAAAATGTAAATTAAGACACTACAATGATTTTCAAATCCTTTTCAACCTATATTCAATTGAATACACTACAAAGACAAGATATTTAATGTTCAAACTGATGAATGTGTTTTTCTGCAAATATTCTCTCATTTTGAATGTGATGCCTGCAACATGTTCCCAAAAAGGGACAGGGCCAACAAAAGACTGTGAAAGTTGAGGAATGCTTAAAAACCACCTGTTTGGAACATTCCACAGGTAAATTGGGAATTTGAAAGTCATGATTGGGTATAAATGGAGCATCCCCGAAAGGCTCAGTTGTTCACAAGCAAGCATGGGGCGAGGTTCCTCACTTTGTGAACAACTGCATAAGCACACACCCCAACAGTTTAAGAACAACTTTCGTCAATGTACAATTGCAAGGAATTGAGGGATTTCATCATCTACGGTCATATGAAAAGATTCAGAGAATCTGGATAAATCTCTGCACTGAAGCAGCAAGGCCGAAAACCAACATTAAATACCCATGACCTTCGAGCTCTCATGCGGCACTGCATTAAAAACTGGCATCATTGTGTCAAGGATATTGTCTCGTGGGCTCAGGAACAAAAATAATCCCGAAAACACTTGTTCCTGGTTCAGCCCCGGTTATTAAAGAATTTTGGGGGCTTTAAAAGAAAAATGATATATACAATACAATAAAAGGCCTCTCTGAAATGTGGAGTTTTATCACACAGCACAACGCCACAGATATCTCAAGTTCTGAAGGAGCACATTCCACAGGCCACAACAACTATGGAGATGTGTTGGCAAATGGTGGTCACACCAGATACTGACTGGTTTTCTGATCCCCCAGACCCTCACAATACAGCAAAGCAGCACATTTCAGAGTGGCCTTTTATTGTGGCCAGCCTAAGGCACACCTGTGCAATAATGATGCTGTCTAATCAGCATCTTGATATTATCTCGACAAAGGAGAAATGCGCACTTACACAGATTTAGACAGATTCGTGAACAATATTTGAGGGGAAATGGCCTTCTGTGTATGTAGAAAACAATTTAGATCTTTGAGTCCAGCTCACGTAAATGGGAGCAAAACCAAAAGTGTTACGTTTATATTTTTGTCCAGTACATGTTCCCCCCCCCCCCCCCCCCCAAATCAATTCAACATACGCAAATTTTTACTATTCGTAGTTCGCCCCAAACCTTGACCCCCGTGAATAGCAGGAGTCCACTCTATGTCCTGGACTGGTCCGAATAAAAACAAAAACAAAATGAACTCATGCTATTCAGACTTTTATGAGTTCAGTGAGCAGCCACATTTCCAGGAGCTGTGACTTTTATTGATTATTTGTAAAGGGCTTGTTCACCCACTGGCTGTAAAATTAGGTTACAACTTACAAGCCTAACAAGTTGTACCAGTGTCAGAAAGGTAGGTGCAATGGTGTAGAAAGTCTGTAGACTTCTGTTGCTTTTTTTAACTACAGTGAGGCAATCATTAGGACTGTGCAGGCATCCCTTGTGTGTGTGTGTGCCTGTGTGTATGTATGCGTGCGTCAGCTGGCCCGGCAAGTCAAGCGTTCTCCCGTTGCCGTTTCCTTGGACCTGACACGGGTGTGAATTTCCAGAAGATGATGTAACAGCCTTGACGGATGCACAAAGCTGAGCTCCGTTTCCATAGCGACTCATCAAACACTCAAACAGTGTGTGTGCATGTGAGTGGCCGTCTTCCTCTTCCTGCTTTTTGCTCTCCCTGTTTATCTGCGTCGACACCTCACAATTGCAAACATTTGGGAGTGTAGCTCTGAAACAGCCCCGATCAGCAGGACAGCGTGTCCCCAGGCAGCTGCTGTTTCGTGTATGGCAGCCATTTGGGATTAGTGTACCCCTCTGCTTTCTTAACATCATTGCTCACAGGGGGGGAGACTCCAAGTGCCTGTTAGACACCACTGTTTTAAAGCTTATTGAATAAAGTGTAATTAATTAATTATTAAAATCGAGTTATTTAATTAAATTCAAGTGTATGAATGCATTTGCAAACAAGCTAGTCCATCACACTGATTCAGTTAAAGTTGCATTAGGAGAGGGGAGTCAATCGTCCAACACAAGGATAAATTGGACCGCTTAAATCATACAGAAAACTGAAACCACGCTGACATTCGTTCTGTCTGACGTGTCAAGGTCAAAAGAGTTTAGTTTGCTGGAGGCTGACACTTGATATATACAGTTAGTGTTAAGATGTTTGTTATTGTTTCACTGATTTGTTAACATATGTTCTATGGGCAACATTTTTACAGATCTAGAAAGCACACGTCAAGGCCTTTGATACGAAGTATGACGAGATGTAGTTTGTTTCTGATTTTCGACCAGAAAAACTTGTTCTTTTATAATTGTGTAATCATATAATTATATGATTTATGACACCGTATGTTTTTGGTTTTTTTTCACAGTATAATATAAGATCTGGAAAACCCTCATCAAGACAATCAATACGAGGTATGGTTCTGTGTGGGTTGTTGCAAATTGATTTTTGACCTTGTTACGAGTAACATTTTCAAGTAAGAAAAACATGCTTTTTCTTTAATTGTGTCATCATCTAATGATTAATTGACAATATGATTGACAACATATCTGGAAAGCCCTTATCAAGGCCTTGAATATAAGCCATGGCTCTATGTGGTTTGTTGTAAATTGATTTTTTTACTTTGTGAACTTTTACCGAGGGCCAATTGAAAAAGAGTCTTTTGATACATTTTGGTCATCATCATATTGCGCAGGTACCTGTACCTCACAAAGTGGCCATGGCGTGTCCACCAAAATGTAGAGATAATGTGACCTTTGCACACATCCCAAACAACAGTCCCTGCAAACGTGGTCTTGTCTGTCATCTCCCCTTTAAATCTGCTCCGCTAAGCCACAGTGGGATTTGGAGCGAGGGCTATACATAGTACATCATGAGGCAACAACCATGTGATATAGAAATTGTGAGCTCTATTGAGAGAAACATGGAAAAATACACTTAACGTCCCCATCGACTAGGGGTTCTGGGGAGTCCCTATAATGATGATTGATGTTAAAACATGTTCGAGTACTCAATTCATTGGATTTTTTTTTTCTCATTTGAACGCTTCATTCACAAGATCACAGCTTTTATTAAACGTCCACTCAGATTGCTTAATGTCATTCCTATGTTGCTCACAGCCACTAGGGGGCATATTGCATGGAATTTTGGAAGATCATCGCGCCTACTCAGCCAGTGTTTCCCAAACTTTGAGCAAAGACACCCATTTTAGTTTTGTCTTGGGACTCCAATTTCCTCCCACACCCAAAAAAAAAAAACCCATCCATGTTAGGTAAATAAAGATTCTATCAGGGGTGTCAAACTCACTTTTGCGGGCCACATTGTAGGTACGGTTTCCCGGAGAGGGCCGTTATGACTGCAAAACCATATAAATGTTTCATCACCTCATCATACTATTACATCACAATGCACGGAAGATGGATAACTAGTTGAAATCAGAAGTCAAGCATAATAGTTTGTTCAACCATTGTTCATGTTACTGTAAAAGGGGATTTAGTATCTCATGAAATCTTGCAATATCTCAACGTTATTATTTATTACATATGATGATTTGAAATTTCAGTACAGATTTTAAATAGACCCATGGAAGTTGGCACAAATACTACTCTACTGCCCTTGATATTGCCTGGTGCCCAGTTCAGTGTGTACTCTGCCTCTCGCCTGGGATCGGCTCCAGCACACCCGCAACCCTGGTGAGAATAAGCATATAATATGCAAACACAATCCTTAATAAGTCAATATTTAAAATGTTGAACTATTTAACATAAAATGAATCATGAAGCTGCATGGCTCGTCTGGTTGGTCTGTAAAGTATATCTGTTTTCACACACTCTCCTGGTCTCTTACAGTCGTTTTCTCATTTTGAGTTGTACAGGCAGGTGAGGCAAAGTGATGAAATAGTTGCGACTTGGAAATGCATACCCTAGGTAAAAAAAAATTAAATAAAAAAAAAAAATAAAACATGTCGATAAAGCATGGCTTGTGCAACATATAAGTCTTTGGCAATGTTCACTTCGATTGACTCTGTAATTGCCTTCAAACAGAATCCTTTCTTGTCATACAAAAAACAATGGGAAAATGATTCCGCTCATGTTGTCTGTTAATTCACTAATTGGGCAACATTGACTGTGTTCTCTCTATGCAGCCATGTATTTTTTTAAACAAACAAAAAGTATATATATATCCTTTTTCACTCAAAAGGTTTTTTTTTTTAGAGAGAAAAAAAATCTGCCTGAGCAAATACACTCTTAATTCCCAAAAATAAATTGAGGAAGCATATTTGCTTGGTATCTGGGGATTGCTTTGTATTGTTGCAAAAAAAGCCAGATGATATCCCGTGGGATGGATTGTGGTACTCTGCCCTTGTTTAGAAACGGGTGGAGGGGTCACGTTACATCTGTAATGTTTCCACACTCTGGGGACTTTGATCCGTCAGTACACACCCTGTCCGAAATATCCTGACCATGATGAGGTAACTGTGCTCATAAAATAAAGTGGCAGCTGTTTGCCACAGCGTGAACCACTCACTGTCATTTTAGTGTCAGTTATTATATTTTAGTAGTGAGGGCTCGTCATTTAAGTCCAGAAAATAACTTTAAATATGTCCTACGTCATCATTTGTGACTTCTTGTGAGCTTGGCCATAAAGTGTATTATTGTACTTATTATTTTAAAATAGTCACATTCATATGCATGTCAAATTTTGAGCTTCTGTCCACTGACTTGGATTGTTGGCTCAAAAGAAATGAAAATGACTGAGCAGAGTTTATGCTGGCATGTGTCATGTGACAATGGTAAGTTTACCAGGATATCGCACAACTTCATTTAGAACACACACACACACACACACACACACATGGCCAAGGGAGAGAGGGAGACTTTGATTCATCATGTAGTGGTGTGCATGTCCAAAAAGAGTGTGTGTGTCAAGATGAGAAGCATGCAGTCATTAGTGAGTTGTGCCCATGTAGGGCTGTTCTATTTCCACTTTTTTTTCCTTTGGGATACAAAATGATTGTCGGTGGACAATGAAACCTTCGCAGTGGCCTTGCCCATGATGATGATTACGCACTTGTGTTCTACTGTATACAATACTGTGCTGAACTTCCACACGTGTAAACCAACAACTAAGAGAAAGTTCAGCTCATATTGTCTAAAATCTATCGATCCAGGTAAGCTAATCGATCCCAGACTCAAATAAATCTTAGATTTACATTTTTAAAAAAGAGCAGATGTTTTTTTTGATTAATTACTGATCATAATGGTTAAAGCCTGTTGTTACTGCATTGTTAATCTTCTTTTTTTTTTTAAATCATCTTAATTTCTTTCACAAAATCCTTTTCTTTTAAAGTAATTTCATCCACTCTGTACTTTATTGAATTCTCTGTTTAAAAATTGTTGTGTCGCTTTCCATTGAAAACATTTTTTTTCCTTTTTAATCAGGAAAAAAAATAAATATATATATATATATATATATATATATATATATTGAATAGAAACCTGGTATCTACAAAAAACTTCTCAATATACATGTTGCATGAAAACTATCCATCCGTTCTCTGTACCTACTTATCCTTCAGGTTGCGGGCACATCAGCATAATATTTGCTCATTGTTTTAGAGAAATTATTTCCTTATAGTGAGATATGTAGCATCCATTTTAAGCAACCAAATATGGTTCCATGGCTTCTAAAGACATACAATAAACATAGAATGCTTACAAATGCTATTGTTCTATTTTGGGAGCCACCAAATATGCGATGACCTTTACTTGACTTCCACGCTTAAATCATTCTTTCCTCTTCAGATCAGTGTATCTTACTTCAGTGTTGACGTGCTGTTTGGCCGCCTAGTGCATCCTATTGTACACAATCAGTGTGCAGACAGGTTGGGGGAGGGGGGAGTGTGATGCACTCTTGTGCCTATTTGAGGACCCCACTAAAAATAGTACAGTAGCAGCCACGCATGCTCTTGTTTGATTGGAAATCACAGCGCCTCAAGTCAGAGCTGTGGGGCATCTGTCAAAGAGGAACATCACCTCATCCACGGTGAGTGCACTGCATTAAGGATATTTGCACATATTACTGAGTTTACGTTATATAATATGATGATGGCCTCAGTTAGCATGTGTGTTATTCCCTTGCAGTCGCCATCTACAGTAGCTTGAAGGAATTTAAATACGATTTTTTTTTTTCTTTGAGAACTTTTGCATACTTTCAAATGGGTTCACGGCGGACAACGTCACGCTCCCAATCGGCCAATGGAAGAGTCGGCCAAGGGAACGGAATTGTTGGCAATAGCCGGCCTGGAGGCTGCAGCTACATTTCCAACGTCAGGCCAGAGAACAGGTACAGTATGATGGTGACATTGTGCACTTTACATCAGTTCAGGGAGACATGGGCCACTTATTTGTCTTGCACATTAGTCCCCACAAACACCAGTGTTATGTCCTGAAAGAGCAAATTCAGGTTCAGAAAACTACTTATCATTGCAACACCACATTTTGACGTAATAGGAACCAGATGCAGTACTCAAGTGATTACAGGTAAAATAGCAAATTGAAGATATAATTTGGAAAATATACATTAAAGAAATTAAGCAAAATAACGACTACAAAAATAAATATGTAAAATAAAAAAATTAGAAGAAAAAAAAAACTGACATCCTTGACAGTATCTTTTCAAAGGTTTAACATATATGTGCATTTTATATCATATATTATCACACAGTTGACCTTTCACCTAGCATATTTTACATCATATAAACTCACGGTAGACAACATTAGGCAAACATGCACATCTAATGAAACCTAATAGAAAAAAATATGGAGATACAGCACAGAATTTATATTTGACCTTGTAATTTGATGTATATGGAGAAAAGTGGTTTTCAGTGGACTTTGTGTTTTATTAAAAAAAGGAAAAATATTAGGAGATGCTTGTTTTTCATTGGACTTTGTTTTGATTAAAAATGGAAACAAATGTTTGGACAGTAATGTTCATTGGTGCCCTGTAATTGGCAGGCCATAGTTCAGGTTGTGTGCCCTGTCTCTTGTCCAAAGTCAGCTGGGATAAGCTTCAGCTCCCGCGACCCGAGTGAGGACAAGCAGTACAGAAAATAGAAACAATGGACATGAGTGGTTTTCATTAGACTTGGTTGATAAATAAGAAATAAATGGAGATACATAGTTTTTATTTTTGATTAAATAGGGAAAAAAATAAGATACATAGTTTTCATTGGATTGTTGATTAATAAGAAATACATTGAGAAAGGTGGTTTTCATCAGGCTTCTTTTTATTAAAAAAGGAAAAGTATTTGGATATATGTGGTTTTCACTGGACTTTGTTGATTAATAAGACATTTTGAGATAAGGTTTTATTTGACTTCTTTTTTTATGAAATCAGAATACATTTGAATATACATGTTTTTTATTAGGCTTTGTTTTTGAATAAGAAAGCAGAAAATGGACGGGGCTTTTTAAAACTTGAATTCATGTTTAATGTATTACTGGAAGTGGCACGGTGCACGACTGGTTAGAGCATCTGCCTCACAGTTCTGAGGACCAGGGTTCCATCCCCGGCCCCGCCTGTGTGGACTTTGCATGTTCTCCCCGTGCCTGCGTGGGTTTTCTCCGGGCACTCCGGTTTCCTCCCACATCCCAAAAACATGCATGGTAGGTTAATTGAAGACTCTAAATTGCAAATAGGTGTGAATGTGAGTATAAATGGTTGTTTGTTTATATGTGCCCTGCGATTGGCTGGCAACCAGTTCAGGGTGTACCCCGCCTCCTGCCCGTTGATAGCTGGGATAGGCTTCAGCACTCCCGTGACCCTTGTGAGGATAAGCGGTTCGGAAAATGGATGGATGGATGTATTACTGGAGGTGGGGCTCGAAGGCGAGCGCCTGGTGGCCGGGCCTGCACCCATGGGGCCGGGCACAGCCCAAAAGAGTAACGTGGGTCCCCCTTCCCATGGGCTCACCGCCTGTGGGAGGGGCCATAAGGGTTGGGTGCAGTGCGAGCTGGGCGGTGGCCTTGGCGATCCGATCCTCGGCTACAGAAGCTGGCTCTAGGGACGTGGAATGTCACCTCTCTGGCAGGGAAGGAGCTGGTGTGTGAGGCCGAGAAGTTCCGACTAGATATAGTTGGACTCGCCTCCACACACAGCTTGGGCTCTGGTACCAGTTCTCTTGAGAGGGGTTGTACTCTCTTCCACTCTGGAGTTGAAACGGTGAGAGGCGCCGAGCAGGTGTGGGTATACTTATTCACCCCCGGCTCGGCGCCTGTATGTTGGGGTTCACCCCGGTGGACGAGAGGGTAGCCTCCCTCCGCCTTCGGGTGGGGGGATGGGTCCTGACTGTTGTTTGTGCCTACGCACCAAACAGCAGTTCAGGGTACCCACCCTTTTTGGAGTCCTTGGAAGGGGTGCTGGAGAGCGCTCCCGCTGGGGACTCCATCGTTCTGCTGGGGGACTTCAATGCTCACGTGGGCAATGACAGCGAGACCCCCCGATCAGAACCAGAGCGGTGTTCTGTTATTGTACTTCTGTGCTCATCATGGATTGCCCATAACAAACACCATGTTCAAGCATAAGGGTGTCCACACGTGCACTTGGCACCATGACACCCTAGGTCGCAGTTTGATGATTGACTTTGTGGTTGTGTCATCGGACTTGCGGCCGCATGTCTTGGAAACTCGGGTGAAGAGAGGGGCGGAGCTGTCAACTGATCACCACCTGGTGGTGATCAGTTGACAGCAAAGCCTGGGTTCTCTGAGGCAGGCTCTCCTATCTCTGGGGTTGAGGTCACCGAGGTGGTTATAAACCTCCTCCTCGCAAGGCCCTGGGGGTGGATGAGATTCGCTCGGAGTTCCTAAAGGCTCTGGATGTTGTGGGGCTGTCCTGGTTGACACGCCTCTGCAACATCACGTGGACATCGGGGACAGTGCATATGGATTGGCAGGCTGGGGTGGTGGTCCCTCTTTTTAAGAAAGGGGACCGGAGGGTGCATGGGAGTTCGCCCAACCAGTCTACATGTGTTTTGTGGACTTGGAGAAGGCGTTCGACCGTGTCCCTCTGGGAGTACTGTAGGGGGTGCTTCGGGAGAATGGGGTACCGAACCCCCTGATATGGGCTGTCAGAGTTACAGTTACAGTCAGAGTTTGGTCCGCATATCCGGCAGTAAGTCAGACTCGTTCCCGGTGAGGGTTGGACTCCGCCAAAACTGCCCTGTCACCGATTCTGTTCATAACTTTTATGGACAGAATTTCAAGACGCAGCCGAGGGGTAGAGGGGGTCCGGTTTGGGGGCCTCAGTATTGCATCTCTGCTTTTTGCAGATGATGTGGTTCTGTTGACTTCATCAAGCCGTGATCTCCAACTCTCACTGGAGAAGTTCGCAGGGTGTGAAAGTGTGCACTGACCCCAACACTGAAGAGGAAGGCAACACCAGACATAGATCAGCAGCATCACATGTGGACAATATATACTGTATATGTGTGCATTTATGAGGGTGTGTGTATGTCTGTGCGTGCGCGTGTGTGCATAACCGTTATGACCTGCATTGAAGCCATTGTGCTTTTTTTTTTTTTTTTTTTTTTTATTACCTTAGCCTTTGTAAGGGTTAGGGTCTGCCGATTTTTATTAGTTTTTTATCACCATAAAGTAATTCTACAAAACTCTATGGAGAGGGTCTCTGATGGTGTAGTGGTACACTTGCCTAACTTTGGTGCGGACAACGTGGGTTGTTTGTTTCCGTTTGGTGACGGTGTAAATGTGAGTGTGACTGGTTGTCCGTGTCTATATGTGCCCTGTGACTGACTGGTGACCAGTTCAGGGTGTAGTCCGCCTTTTGCCCGAAGTCAGCTGTGATAGGCTCCAGCGCCCCGTGACCCTAACCAGGATAAGCAGTGTTGAAGATGGATGGATATATGGAGAGGTTTGGCATGTGATCATATCATTTTTGTTCAATGAAAAGTTTTTTAAATTTATTTTTTATTATTATTTGAAACAAAGACATTTTGTTTTCCCTTTTGTTGTGTTTTGGATGAGAACCTAAAAAAATAGAGTAGGTCCATCAAATTATGCAGCAGAGATAAAAACTTGCTTCCATCTACACATTGTTGGATATCGTTTCACTCCAATCGGCAAGCATAAATATACAGAATGAGGAATTTATTTTAACAATTTCAATGTTATGGTCCTTGCCTGGTCCACTTGCGTTGGGGCCACGTGGGACTGTGACCCACCAGATCGAGTAGATAATACTGCAGTGAAAAAAATGCCATTGTGTAAATTTGTACTGTGCAATACTGTCACCCACAGAATGGAGTGGAAAGTATTAGCAGGTGTGTTCTCATCATATATTCTCATCATACATGTCAGATGGATATGTTGAGGATTGCTCCGCCTTGGTGGACGTCTGAGCTCTTCTAAGTGCCATTCTACAGTAGTGAATGTATTTAAAACTTTACAATACATCTCTCTGTGCAGGAGCACACTGTGCAGCGTGATAGCTCAACTGACACAGGAAACACAGCCCACCTTCATGACCACTCTTAAGTCCAGAGCTGTGTCAGAGAACTGCAACGTCAAGTTCTTCTGTGTGGTGACTGGTGAGCGTCTCCATCGATTTGTCAAGTGTGACATCTTGGGACAAAAACACACTTCCAATATGTCAGATTTTAACATTATTCACATGTGAAAACCTTTCTCTGTACTGTTTTCAAGGACCTTACTGTTTTACTTTAGACTAGACTATTTGATATTTTACTATCAACACTATTTATGTGCTATTTGGAGCTGTACATACATTTTTCGATGAATATTGACTGTATATTAAAATGATCCATCCAACCATTTTCTGTAGGCCTACTGATTTTAATATACATTATTAATTAGTTAATATTTGTTATATATTTAATGTAATTAAATATTACACAGAAAATTAAATATTACACAGAAAAAAATGCACACATTTTGTAATGCCTGTAAAGTTGCGCTCAACTGAGGCTACATCTACTGGCAATTGTTCTAAATATACTGCAAAATATACATACAACAAGTAAATGCAATTCATTTTTACAAGGAAACTCGTACAATGAATAAAGAAACAGAAAATAGCAAAAATAAAATGCAGAAAATGTATTTTTGAATAATTAAAATGAATAAAATAAAATGAAAGTTAATTGAATTTAATCGCTACTATTTTAGTGACTTCTTGTTGTAGTATTCTGTTTCTAGATTTTCCAAATTATTTTCAGAATATAAGGTAAAATACCTTACATTTTACTAACTTTTTAAATATTCTTTTGTGTCTTTCAGGTTATCCTATCCCTCAACTTACTTGGTATAAGGATGATAAACAGTTGGACAGATTCTGCGGCCTTCCTAAATATGAAATATTTCGCAATGGGCAAAACCATTCCCTGCATATTTACGAGTATGTATACTGTATGTATTGACGTATTAAATAAGATATTAACAACATCGATATGCCATCTGTTTAGTTTATCTGAATCGGGCCCCATTTCCCAATTTCAATCTTGTCAAAATGTTTAATGGTCTTCTCCTTGCAGTTGTACTCTGGAGGACGCAGCCATCTACCAGGCATCGGCCAGTAACAGCAAAGGTATCGTGTCGTGCTCGGGGGTTCTGGAGGTGGGCGGAATGAACGAGTACAAGATCCACCAGCGCTACTTTGCCAAGCTCAAGCAGAAAGCGGAGGGCCGAGGCAAAGAGGCTGACGGCAAGGAGAACCAGGTGCCGTTTCGTACCATCAGCCCGGAACGCTCGCAGAGGAAGCGGCGCTCCACCATGGAGGCCTTCCTGCGTGCGCCCAGCTCCACGGAGAACAAGGTCACTGAGGAGTTAATTCCATCTGTTGGTGAGGATTCAAAGGTGAGGTTGGAGGAACCTGCAGAGGAACTGGTTGAGGAGAGGCCGACACCCTTGACTAAGACTTCTGCAAAAACAAATAATGAAAGCGGAGTTGGAGGTGGCATTGCCAAGACTCCCTTTGTCAAGAAAAAGATCAAGATTTGCCCCAGAGGTGAAAGGACGCCTGAGGAGATGAGACAGGCCAGCTCGGAGGTGCTCATGGAAGTGGAACGTTGCAGAAAGATGGCAGAACGTCAAAACCGAGCACCTTTTGGAAAATTGTCAAGGAAAAAAAGTTCAGAGGCGCTTCGTTCTCCAGAGGGAGTGAGGAAAGACAAGGAAAGTAACCGCAAACGTGATGAGAAAGTGTTTGAGAAGAATCCTCGCATGTCCACCAGACTTCCGAGTGCCCCAGAAACTCAAAGGCCCTCAAGCCGAGTGATGCAGCACATGGCTGACTCTGGAGCAGTGGATGGGATCCTCCAGAGCAGGGCTGCGTTACCTGAGCAGACCTCAGATCAGTCACCGCAACAAGAAACGAAAGTGAGGCAAAGGAACCCGTCCGTTCATAGTGAGGTGAGCTTTTGTTTTCTTCTCCCATGAGCTCATGGGGGGCATCGTGCCAGGCAACACAAGCAACCTGCTATTATTAACAATGTCAGCGGACTGCAGTGCCACTGGAGCTGCATGAGCCACTCGTGTTTACACATGCAGCAGGCTGGCAATGAATTTAAAAAGCTCATTATAGTTTTATGAGACCCTCTTTAATGAATGAGACTCAGGGCTTCTGTAAAAATAGGAACTCGGGGACCATAAATTGTACAGTGTATTGCATCATTCTGAGAACCGTTACATTGCATAGCTTATTTGGGTATGACAGCATCAGTCAAAACTGAGCATATTTTGATACTGTTCCAGTACGCACGATGCTACAAGCGTGTGGAAATACTGTATTTGACCAAAAAAGGAAACCGGTAACACAGCACAAGTAGAAGAACAACAGTGAAACAGTGAAAGGCTTCATTTTTTAGAGCTAGGCTACAATGTGACATCTTACAATGCACTGTGCTATGGAACACAAGATAAGACGTATTGAAGAGAAACAAATGCAGGGTTTTGACTAATTCTAACAACTATATTCAGTGTCATGGTGAGTTAGACATTTAATCATTTGTTTTGATTTGTTTCCGTGCTGGTCTGTCAAAATGTGACTTCACATTAAACACATATGTGGTGCAAAAAAGGTTGGGGAATGCTGGTGTAGGGGTTTTTTTTTTTTTTTTTTTGGAGGAAGATTATGGATTAACTATGTGTCTTGCTTTAGTAATAATGGTATTCATCCCAAATATGCAAAATACCTTAATGCTGCGCTTATTGCATTTAAAAAAATATTATTTTGTAAACTGCGACTTGATAGTGGTGGTATTAAGAAGCGGATTAGGTCACTTAAGTCCCCACTGAAAGCATAAATATAAATACAATGGATGCTATAAAAAAACATGTTATGTTATCAGTCAAATGTTTTTATTTGTGTGGGATGATGGATGCTCATTAGAGACAAGGGCTTAGGCAACAATGTGCAAGGCTACTGGCATCACAGTGACAAGACCCAACTCGACTGAAGTGCCTCTCAAAATTGACATTCCTTTGTGACAACACGTCAATGCAAAATAGCCACATAGCTTGTGAGCAGACCTTAGCCTGTCCAGATTAGAGTTGAAGGAAGTCAAACATGCTCATTTTAGTCATCTTTAAAACAAATACTTCTTTCAAAATAAAATTGAACATACAAAATGAATGTTTTTAAAGGCTTTTGAGGTCAGCTTTTGCAGCACAAAATGGGCAAAGAGAACATATTTAGCCCAGTTTATCTCATCGATTATGGAATGTCATGTGATTTAGGGAACATCTCTTGCTAATTATAAAAGTGGGTACAGCTCATGCTCAGACGTGAAGTGGATTTGACACTGTCTGCACCACAAATCAGTGAGGTGATACACTGAACTCCCCACCCTGTTGTAACGTAACAGGAATGTGTTTTAAATGTTGCACAAGCAATATGTTTGGTGATAATGGGTCAGAAGAGGAGTGTTTTATCTATTTCCTTGGTCAATACTATAATATAAAACCTATGATCTTTTACCATTGATAACAATGCTAAGCTATTAAATACACAAGTTACATTTGTGGACCGTCTTCACTTTCTCCTCTTACTTTGACAGCAATAGAACCCAACTGTTCGGCCTATTCTAAATGAGACTATGTTTCCATTACAGTGTTTACATGAGTGGATTCTGTCACTAGTTCATATGTGGCCTCTGGAAAGAGGGTGGGGGTACACGAGTGCCCATCAGGGGGTGTAAAGGATTAAGAGCAGAATGACAGTCTTAGTATAATAATTACAAACCTTGAGAACAGTGTTTAAAAAGAAATTGTACTTTTTATAAATATGTATTAATTAGGGGTGGGACTCTAACCCATTAGTTGTGTGATTAATAAATGACAAACAAATGAATCAGTTCAATAAATGAATTTTAATCACTTTTTTGTACCAAACAACGCATAATCTTTGTCAGTGCACAATATCCTGGTTCACCGATTATACTGGGTCAGAGCTCAGCTACCAAAATAGAGGAATTGGACGAAACAGCATTGCTAGGACTGATGGGAGCCAAATTTCATTTTTAAAAACTAACCGGTGGAAGCCTTGATAAATGTGGGTTTTTTTGCAAATTGTATAAAAATGAGTTTTCGTACCACAGAAGCGCTTCAACTCTCCGACACGTGAGCCAACTTTCGACTGCCACGCAGAACCCATTTAAAGGCAATACTGTTCTAAAAAAAAACGTCCTAAAATGGCATTTGAACTTCTATCCATCCATTTTCCGTACCGCTTATCCTCACTAGGGTCACGGGCGAGCTGGAGCCTATTCCAGGTTACTCTGGGCAAGAGGTTCAGGTACACCCTTTGGGTCAGTTTAAGTTTGGCCAGGGATATTTTCTATTAATGTTTTTCCTGTTTTGCTGAAAACATGTGCAAAGACTGAGAACAATATTGTACTGATTTGTTGAGATATGGTTTAAAACTCTTTTTCAGCTTCTGAATTTTCCTGATTTTGTGAGTGTGGCTAAAAAGTATGCTCGTGAGGTCACGAGAATGCTTCTCCCCCACTATCTAAACACAAAGCTCCATAATTCCATGCAGTGGCCATTCATCAGAATTGCTCTTCCTTGATCATAAATAACTTGAGGCAGTTCTCCCAGTATAGCGTGCAATTGGCCATGAAACTATGCCCACAACTCGAAAAAAAATAGATCTTTCCTGAAGTGTAATGTGTTTTGTGTCATTTGGGCTATCTGTCTTGCCATCTGCCACCACGAGTTGGGTTGCGAGGCAGTGGCCGGACGAGATCCGAACCGTATGAGATCCATCACCCCACGGCCCATTGCCAGTCCGAATGCGGTTAGAGAAGCCAGCGTTACGGCCGTCACGCATTGTCTCGCTGAATTTCATTGGAGGGAACATTGTCCTGGCGGCGCGGCTTATGGTCATTATACCGGCCGGCTCAGAGGCTGCTTCTCTGCAGCCCTTGAAAACATGTGCTATCTCCGTCACTGAAAAATGTGTTTACGAGCCATGAGCGAATGAAGTAGCCTCTGTGTATTTCCTTTACAGCTGAAAGGCGGGATTTTCAGAGCTCTCAGCGACACGCCCACAGTGTCTGGAAGCTTAAAGAATGTCTCAATTCTTGACCATTTTGAAGCCTGATTTCATATAATTTATCTTTTTTTTTATCCTATCATTCATTGTCCAGCTTGTTGACAAGAATCTCTTCTATAATGTGTCAAATTTATAAGACATATTTCTTCTCTGTTTTGGGGGTCTTTAAACCATGTTGCTTTTTAGGGCAAATATGATTATACAATTAAAATGTGATTAATCAAGATTAGTGAATTACAAATCCCTTAATTAACCAGAATTTTTATAATCGAACCTAACCTCTAGTATTAATCAATATAATTACATAATGCCAAACAGCAGACAAAAATACACATCAACATGGCCTTACAGATGTGCAGCTAGTGCAAATTTGAAAAGACATCACAGAAAACCTCACATCTTGATCACTGTAATACCTAACCCTTAACATTTTAATCAGTGTAATACGTAACCCTGTAAATGTACCTCAAACATACCTCTTGGGTTTTTACTACTTTGGAAAGCTGAATCTTCTCATCTTACTCTGGTAGCCTCCTCTCAAATAGACACCTCCCTCAAACAAACGCCTGATACTGTCTGCAGCCGAGTAAACAGACAAAACACAACAATTGTGTTAAAAAATGAAAAAATTACAAAATGTATAAAACAAACAAGAAAAAAAATACACATTAGGATGGTGTATTACAGCCGTGCAACAAGTGTAAATCTGAACACCTCACATCTTAATCAATGTTAGTAAAAGTGATTCAACGACACCTCTCGGTTTGGTCACTACTTTGGAAAGCTTCATTTTGCCTCATCTTACTATCATAGAATTTGTACTAATAAATGTCTGTTCTCAATTAGAAGCCTCCTGGAAATAAATGTTTGGTGGTTTGCAGTTGAGTAAACAAACAGCCCCACTAACACTATTGAGAATGTACATGGGCATCTGTAGGTATTTCCAAGTCTATTTTTTGCTGGTTACACTGTTGCTGTTGTTGGAATTATACGTTTACCCATGTCCTGTACAGCTAGGGATAAAGTATCATTAGTTTTTACAGCCTGGAAACATTTGCCTGTATTGTCTCCCAAGGTGACACAAGCCCCAACGTGGATGAGTGGGAATAATGCACCTGTCAACCCAGAACCTCCACCTGACCAGCGTTTGGCGGTGGCGATCGCACAACCACAGCGGAAAGCTCCACTGAAACAAGCGGCTACAAGAGAAGATGCCCAACCCTTTTTTGTCACACCACATGAATCGTCGCTATACAGACAGCATCATTCCAAGGGATCAAGGCAAAACCACATGGCCCCGCAAAAGTCGGAACTCGTTTCATCTGCAGACAAGCAAAGCCAAGCCGGTTTAGTGGTAAAGTCTGTTGGAGGGCAAGAAGTACAAGCTAATAAAAAGGTAGATGACAGTGAGGTTAGGAAGCCAGTAGTACCAAATGAAAAGATTGTTAAAAGGCTGACTGTAACCCCTGTTACACCAAAGGTTCAACAACCAGAGCACACAAGCGATAAAGTACCTACTGTCACTAATCCCATTGTTGTGTCTAATAATGACAAGAAAGAGTTTAGTTTAAAGGCCAACTTGCAGTTCCAGACTAATAAACAGACTAAAGTTGAAACCGCTTGCCCACATTCCCAAAAAACTCTCAGCTTAAATGAGCAGCAGTTCAGAAACATCCAAGAAACCTCTAAACCTGTATCCAGGGTTATATCTGTTGCAGAACTTATGAGAGCCCAAATAATGGCTCTTGACTCCGCGGAAACAAGTCCCACTAAAGACATCCCTATAGACTTGGCAGCATGTCCTGCTGCTGCAGACAAATCTCAAAACCTTAGAAATGATGAAGGTAAATCTACGGCTCAAGGAGGGAAGTCAGCACCTGATGACATACCAAAGAATAGTGTTGGTAGATCCTCTCCAAAGGAACACCTTGTACAGCAAAACCATTTGGGAAAGAATAAGACTTCTGAAAAGAATCTTAGTCCCTGTCTTTCATCTGTCATTGATCCCCTCAGCATAGAATGCAATCGAGATGTCACAGCCTTTCCCAATGCAGGTTCTTCAAATAACTATACTTTTGTTCCGGTGAATCCTAAGGAGGAGGCAACTCAAGGGAGGAAGTCAGCACCTGATAGCATAGCTAAGAATCATGTTGACCAAACTTCTCCAAAGGAATGTCTTAAAAAGCAAAGTCATCTCAGAAAGAAAAGGAATTTTCAAGAAAATCCTAGTCCTTGTCCTTCCTGTGTCATTGATCCTCTTGGCACACAATGCAGTCAAGATGTCACAGACATTCCCCATGCTGGATCTTCAAATAAGTACCCTTCTGTTGCCGTGAATACTAAGGAGGAGGCACCTCCAGGGAGGAAGTCTGTACCTGTTGGCATACCTAAGAGTCACATTGATCAAATCTCTCTCAACGAAACTCTTGTAAACCAAAGTCATCTGGGAAAGAATAAGACTTTTCAAGAAAATCCTAGACCTTGTCCTTCAGCTGTCATCGATCCCTTTAGCATAGAATGCCATGGAGACGTAACAGAGATTCCCCATCCAGGTTATTTAAATAACTATACTTCTGGTCCCATGCATCCTGAAGAGAAAGCAACTCAAGGCAGGAAGTCAGTCCCTGATAGCATGCCTAAGAATTGTGTTCATCGAACCTCTCCAAAGGAACAGCTTATAAAGCAAAGTCAGACTTTTCAAGAAGATACTCGACCCTGTCCTTCATCTGTTGTTGTTTCCCTTAGCTTAGAATGCAATCGAGATCTAAAGGCCATTCCCCTTGCAGGTTCTCAAAATAACTACCCTTCTGTTCCCGTTATTCCTAAGGAGGAAGTAATTCAAAGACATACATCAAGAACCAAAACTGTTTGGACCCAAGGTAAAGACTTGGGAGAAGTGGAAAAGTTCTTACCAGATATTAAATTAAACACTGAAACGCAACAGGGAACTACTGGAAACACTTCTCAAACACTAATAGTTGAACACAATCTAACCAGTTCTTCACTGGAGGTGCTGAGATTGCCCAGTGTCCTTCGTGCAGATACACAAGAAAGCACCCTTTGTTTCCAAGGGCAGTCAATGGTTGAAGACATTCAAGGGAATAATATATTACCAAATTCAAGTCCCGAAGCAACTCTATTACCAAATTCAAGTCCCGAAGCAACTCCATTAATGCAGAAAAGAGATAGTGATTCTCCTCTTTCTTCTGCAACTCCTCGAGAATTGGCCTCAGGGGCCCGTCCTAAGATCCTTTCTTCCAAGGACAAACCTGAGGAGACCAAATCACCACCTTATCCCCATCCTGAGAAGCAAGAGGTTTCTCCACCAGACAGCACACTTTCCACCAGTCCTCTGTCAATCTTATCATCTCCAAAGTGTTCACGACGGTCACCTCCTCTTCTTCAGCCCAATGACGAAAGAAATTCTCATGTAGAGAAGCGATCGTCAATTGTGGGAAGAAAAAAGATAACCGCTGTGACAAAGGCATCAAGCCAACCGCCAGATGAGAACATCCAAAGTGAGAAAAGTGAGAAGGACAGATGGGACCCATGCAAAGGTAAAATGCTTTTTACATCCAAACTATTTCCCCTCCATCTATTTTCTATAGCTCTTACCCTCATTAAGGTTGCGGGTAAGCTGCAGCTGGCTTGGGGCGAAAGGCGGGGTACACCCTGGACTGGCCGCCAGTCAATACAGTGAAGACAAACAACCATTCACACCTATGGAGAATTTAGAGTCTTCAATGAACCTAAACATAGTTTTTTTTTGAATATACGAGGAAGCCTGAGTACCCGAAGTAAACAACCTCTAGAATGTGAGACAGATGATCTGCCCACTACCAGCCCACAGAAATGAAATCCAATATCAAACTTGTTGAGTGATTGCTTGAAAACAACTTCTACAGGCCAGTGTCCTACATTTTGGTTCAGTTCTTTATGAAATAATCCCTCCTTTATTACGGGGGTTATGTTCCGGACAAACCCCGCAATATCTAACATAATTCTGTTTTATTTTATCCCTGTGTCGGGACAGTCCACACATAATGTAAAAAATATTAATGTTGCTTAATGTCACAAAATTGCGATCAATCGTCACCAGAATTTATGTGGACATCTCTACGTATACCCACTTCAACATCTGAAAATATCAGAACAATCCATCCATCCATTTTCTTCTGCTTATCCGAGGTCGGGTTGCGGGGGTAGTAGTTTTAGCAGGGACGCCCAGACTTCGCTCTCCCCAGCCACTTCATCCAGATCTTCCGGGGGGATCCCGAGGCGTTCCCAGGCCAGCCGAAGGACGTAGTCTCTCCAGCATGTCATGGGTCGTCCCCAGGGTCTCCTCCCGGTGGCATCGGGAGGCATCCGAATCAGATGCCCCAGCCACCTCATCTTGCTCCTCTTGATGTGGAGGAGCAGCGGCTCTGCTCTGAGATCCTCCCGGATGACCGAGCTTCTGTAAGGGAGAGCCCGGACATCCTGCGGAGAAAATTCATTTCGGGTGCTTGTGTCTTGATCTTGTTCTTTCGGTCACGACCCACAGCTTGTGACCATAGGTGAGGGTAGGAACGTAGATCGACCGGTAAATCGACAGCTTCGCCTTTCGGCTTAGCTTCTTCTTTACCACAATGGATTGATTCAAAGTCCGCATCACTGCAGACCCTGCACCGATCGCCTGTTGATCTTCCGTTCCATTCTTCCCTCACTCGTGAACAAGACCCCACGATACTTGAACTCCTCCACTTGGGGCAGGATCTCATCCCCGGCCTGGCAAGGGCATGCCAACCTTTTCCGACTGAGGACCAGGTTCTCAGATTTGGAGGTGCTGATTCTCATCCCAGCCGCTTCACACTCAGCTGCGAACTGCACCAGTGAGAGTTGGAGATCACGGCTTGATGAAGCCAACAGAACCATATCAACAGCAAAAAGCAGAGATGCAATTCTGAGGCCACCAAATCGGACCCCCTGCGCCTTGAAATTCTGTCCATAAAAGTTATCAACAGAATCGGTGACAAAGGGGAGCCTTGGCGGAGTCCAACCCTCACCGGAAACGATTCTGACTTACTGCCGGATATGCGGCCCAAACTCTGACTCTGGTCGGACAGGGACCGAACAGCCCGTATCAGGGAGTTCTGTACCCCATACTCCCAAAGCACCCCCCACACAACCCCCCCTGAGGGACACGGTCGAACGCCTTCTCCAAGTCCAAAAAACACATGTAGACTCGTTGGGCGAACTCCCATGCACTCTCAAGGACCCTGCCGAGGCTCTAGAGCTGGTCCACAGTTCCACGGCCAGGATGAAAACCACACAGCTCCTCCTGAATCTGAGATTCGACTTCCCGACAGACCCTCCTCTCCAGTACCCCTGAATAGACCTTACCAGGGAGGCTGAGGAGTGTGATCCCCCTGTAGTTGGAACACACCCTCCGGTCCCCCTTCTTAAAAGGGGGGACCACCACCCCAGTCTGCCAATCCAGAGGCACTGTCCCCGATTTCCACGCGATGTTGCAGAGGCGTGTCAACCAGGACAGCCCCACAACATCCACAGCATTTAGGAACTCTGGGTGAATCTCATCCACCCCCGGCCCGGCCACCAGGCGCTCGCCTTCGAGCCCCACCTCCAGGCCTGGCTCCAGAGGGGGGCCCCGGTGACCTGCATCCGGGCAAGTGAAACCTAGATCCATTAATAGTTTTCATCATAGGGGTCTGTTAGCCGTGCTTTGTCTGGTCCCTCACCTAGGACCTGTTTGCCATGGGTGACCCTACCAGGGGTGTGAAGCCCCAGACAACTTAGCTGCTAGGATCATTGGGACACACAAACCCCTCCACCACGATAAGGTGATGGCTTCCAGGAGGGGATATCAGAACGAAATCCCTTATATTTTTTATGTTATGGACGCTAAGTGTTTTCCTCTCCATACGCCACTAACAAAACAGAAAAAGCTTAACGTCGCTTAATATCACAAAACTCAACCACTCATCACCAAAATGTATGTGGACATCTCTTATTATCCTTACCTTCCCCATCAGAAAATATTAGAATGAAATCCCCAATATTTTGGATCTTACTGTCCTGAATATCAACATGGGCCTGCAAGGACGTTTGATTAATTTGGGGGAAAATGCACATGCACTAGAAATTACGGAATGTGCTTTAATAAATTATCCATCCATCCATCCATTTTCTGAGCCGCTTCTCCTCACTAGGGTCGCGGGCGTGCTGGAGCCTATCCCAGCTGTCATCGGGCAGGAGGCGGGGTACACCCTGAACTGGTTGCCAGCCAATCGCAGGGCACATAGAAACAAACAACCATTCGTGCTCACAGTTATGCCTACGGGCAATTTAGAGTCTCCAATTAATGCATGTTTTTTTTTGGGATGTGGGAGGAAACCGGAGTGCCCGGAGAAACCCCACGCAGGCACGGGGAGAACATGCAAACTCCACACAGCCGGGGCCGGGGATTGAACCCGGGTCCTCAGAACTGTGAGGCTGACGCTCTAACCAGTCGTCCACCGTGCCGCCTTTAATAAATTATTTATTTATTTCTTTTTTGTTTAACAGTTTTAATCTTTTAGGCTAGGAAGCTAGAAAAATCCACAATGTACTGAATCCGCAATAGGTGAACCGCCATAAAGCGAGGGAACATTTCCAAAGCATTTATGAAGGTCTCAAAATATCCTGCCCCTACTTTTTTTGTTAAGTCTCTTGATTGGGCAAATTGTCCATTCCATAAGAATAGAATATTTTATATTAAAAATATATTTTTTAAAACACAGAGATAGATTCATATTGTATCTTCTATGTTAAGAGAACAACCATTGTACAATTAAAATAATTTCAAACGACTCAATATCGTCACTCAACTCATAGGCAAGTTACATACTGTCCTGCTGCTAAACTGTTACATATTTATGTCGCATCATCCCACACGGTGTGGTAGAAATTCAAGTCAAATCAAGGTTTACTGTTCAGAACCGTACCGTGACGAGCAAAACTGAGCTTTACTTCTTAGTGAAACTTGATTTTCGCATCATACACCTAAACCAGTCCCATCTGAATGGTTCAGCCACCACCTTTGGGTCCCCAAGCCATCTGCTTATAGCCATTACAGATGAAAAATGGTCCAGAAAAAAGTTTTTATTGTGCCATGCTTTTTGAAAAGCACATCTTTTTCAGAAAGAAAGGTACTTCAAATATGGACGTGTAATTGTTTAATTATTGTTTAATGTTCTAGTTTCAATTTTAAAAAAACTTGTTCCCTCTTAAATTAAATTGGTACTGTAATTTTGTAGGTGTTTTTTAAAGAAAATGTATTATTGCACTGTACATTGTTATGTTATTGCACAAATATTGGCAAAATATTGTGATAGTAGGGTTGTGTCATTAATTACTCTGTGATTACCACCCTTGTGGTAACACGATTCTCATTATATCGTCTCTCCACTTTTAGCTCCTCAAGTTATCCGTAAGATCCGCAGTGAAAGCTTTCCGGATGCCTCAGGACACCTAAAATTATGGTGCCAGTTTTTCAATATTCTCACCGACTCGACCATTGCTTGGTTCAGAAATCAACTGGAGATCGCCCAGATTAAGAGAAGGTAAATTCCTAGCATGGATACATTTTTATAAATAAATGCCGATTCTGTCTCTTAAAGCTTTCCCATTTGTCTCTCAGTGCGGCAGATGAAAGCCAGGTCAATCTGGCCGTGATTCAAGCATCAAGCAAAGACTCTGGTGTTTACAAATGCACTATCACAAATGACTATGGGAGCGACTCCACTGACTTTCTGCTTGGTCCAGACAGTATGTACTCACTTGGCACGTCAATATTTTATTAGAACCTATTTAGCTGAAGCAATTGTGTTTTTTCTACCAATGTTTTGCAGTTTTATCAGGGATTTCGCTCCGTGAGGACCATGGTGGTAAGGTGTAATGTTAACATGTAATATAGCCAGAAGTTGAATGCTTTTCCAACTGTTTTGTCCTGTCATCAAGCTGGAGAAGAGATAGAAATGGCGCCCCTGATGTTCAGCAAGGGCGTGGCTGACAGCGGCGTCTGGGGCAACAAATTGTTTGGTCGTGTAATGGTGCACAAATCCTGTATCAGCGAAGGCTGTGCCCACAAAGTCTGGAGGGCTAAAGTCATCTACGGCCTGGAGCCTGTGTTTGAGTCTGGTCACACGTGTATCATCAAAGCACAACGCCACATCGCTTATGGCGGCAAGGAGGAACATTGCCTCACGGACAGGAATTTGGACTTTGTCAAGGAGGTATGGCTCAATTCCTTAATGAAAAGTTTGGTGTCGTAAGTAATCCTAACTGGATATTTTTATTGTTCTGCATACAGAACTGTAAGACTCAGAATCTGGCTCGTGCATACTGCAAAATCTTCTCTGCGGAGACGAGAATTATCGAGAACTTTGGGCCTCCTCTCGAGTGAGTTTGACCATGGAGTCTCCACAAGTGCTTAAGTCGTGGCACGGTCTCGACAAGAAGTGCCTCACAGTTGAGACATCCTCGGTCCAAATTTCAGCTCAGGCTTTCCTGTGTGGCATTTGCATGTTCTCCCAGTGCCTGCTTGAGTCTTCCCAAGGTACTCTGGTCCTACCACATTCCCAAAAACATGCATTTAAGGTTAATTAAACTAAACTAAAACTAAATTATCTATAGTTGTCAATGTGAGCGTAAATTGTTCTACCAGGTGTATCAGAGAAGTTCCTGGACTGGTGTCACAAAACATATATTTCAAATCCAAACTACAAATTACTGTGTAAGACTTCCCCTCCGAAGTAATCCTCCTGGAGTCTAACGCATTTTCCCAGCCTTCCCTGCCCCGCCTTCATGCACTCCTGCAAGAATTATTGCAGGACCCTCTGCAGGTCCGTCATCACGGCCTTCTTGATTTGGTCTACATCTTCAAAACGCGTCCCCTCGATGTCCCTGTTGAACTTTGGAAAGAGGAAAAAGAAAATCACACGGGGCTAGGTCATGTGGTGTGAATTGAGAGGTTGCTCCAGCACAGCAATGTTCGTATTGCCCATGAATTGTCCAATACTCAGGACATTGGGCCTTATTCACTAATTGTGCGTACGCACAGATTTGTACATCACAAGTAATGCAGGATCAGCTTTCGAGAAAACGTCAAACACATATTTTAGACAATAAAAATAACTTCCATGATACTAACTGAAACCAAGAATTTGCTAATAAGTTGATGATCCTAAATAGCAATGAAAAGGTCACTTGTCAACACTTTTATGCTCGTTCCGTTCAAGTGCTTTAACAGGATGTGCATGTACTGTATGTGTGTGTTTCCTGCTGCAGCTGTCTGCGTGTAGTACAACGTTGTCATTCAACGATCAGGAAAAGCGATCGGACCGCTCACATTTCCTAATTTTTCCAAGGCTTCAATATTCCTTCTAATTTCTATGATAATCTGATTTATATATATTTTTGTGATTCTGTATTTGCAAATGTGATGTTAATTGATCGATTCACACACACATCGCCACTGCCATGGTTGCTTGTGATCGGCATGTCTCACCTATTTTTCTGACACTTCCAACACTAATTTCATGAATTTTATCAACTACAAATGCCTCATTGCTGGGCTATATTCATTCCTTTATATATTTTTATACAGATTGCAAAGAAAATTGGCCAGTACGCAGGTGTCATGAATCTGACGGTGATTTTGCGTTTGTGCTCAACTTGTGCAAAACAATTTATTAGTGAATAAGGCCCATTGTGACCAGGCGCTGTATTATGTTATTGGACAAAAGTTATTACTTTATAGGTTCAGGACTTTTATCAAGTTATGGGCTGTTATTACTGTATCAGCCATTATTACATTATGGGCTTATACAGGCATGTTGTCATGGTGAAGCAGCCACGCATTGTCCTGCCACAACTCTTGCCTCTAATTGCACACTGTACAAAGCAAAAGCCACAGGATCTGTTCATAGACATTGCAGTTAATCGTCTGGCCCACATTGAAGGGGAAAAATGTAACCTTTAGTTTGGGTTGGAAAAACCTGTATATCCTTTGTGACACCAGTCCTGGGATTTACCGGTGGATCTACTTTCCTACCCTCACCTATGATCACAAGCTGTGGGTCTTGACCGAAAGAACAAAATCGTGAATACAAGCTGCCGAAATGGGTGCCCACCGCAGTGTGTCTGGGCTCTCCCTTAGAGATAGGAAGAGAAGCTTTTTTCATTCAGAAGGGGCTCAGAGTAGAGCTGCTTCTCCTCTGCACCGAGAGGAGCCAGATGAGGTGGCTCGGGCGTCTGTTTAGGGTGCCTCCTGGATGCCTCCCTGGTGAGGTGTTCTGGGCACGTCTCACCGGGAGGAGGGCCCGGGGAAGACTCGGGACACGCTAGAGAGACTATGTCTCCCAGTGGGCCGAGGATCGCCTTGTGATCCTCCCGAAATAGCTGGACAAATTGGTCTGGGAGAGTGAGGTCTGGGCTTCCCTCCTTATGCTGCTGGCCCCGCGACCCGACCCCGGATTAGCCGAAGAAGATGGATGGGATGGATTCCACTCTTTCCCACATTCTATTGTAACGTTCTATGTCAACTACTGTGATCATTGCACAACAGTGTATTAAGCGCCACCTTACACTTGTACTATACCACTGTGTTTGTTACCTCAACAAAGGGGGACAGTACCACTTTATTTCTACACCTTCGACAATAGAAACATCGATAAATGTATTCCATACCGACCAGAACTGAACCACTCTACTTGGTGTAAACTCTATTTGTCTTAACTCATTATTTTTGGTTTGGGGTGTCATTCTCTTAACGCTGATCTTTAACAAATCAGGGTCATCCCAATCTACTTGATGTACCGGCCAGCAAACACCATCCCCTATGCCACGGTGGAGGCTGACCTGGTAGGAGTCTATCAGAAATATGTAGTGATTGACCATATGGGGAGGATCGAGATGAGAATGGCCTCTGAGATGGAGCTCAAGTGTTGCGCACTCCAGCACTGGATCTTTCAATGGACCCACGGAAATCTGCTCATCACTCGGCTTGAAGGTAAATGGGGACTTTTTACTCCACAAATACAGCTATACCTAGGTACATTAAAACCTAACAGTTAAACAATTCCAGAATTCCACCTATAAGAATCCAGTTCTGAAGTCAGAAATACTGTAGATAGTGTCCAAAAAACACCTCTTCTACCAATGCCGGCAAAGAGAAAAAATTGTGACGTAAGAAATGTCCATACTGTACATCCTTACTCCTCGATGAGGTTGATATAGAAGTCAACTGCAGTTAATAAAAGAAGATTGAGCACCAAAAAGCGAGCTGTGTGAATTATCGCCATCCAATCAGCTTCCAAATTGACTGTCCTCATCCAGACTGCTTCTATCAGCTCTTAGATAAATGGATTTCACACCGCAAAACAAGTGCGTTATCATTACCACCTGCAATTGAAATATCTAAACAGGCTGCTACATTTGATCAGATGATAATGTCTGTCTTTATACTTGGTGAAGCAGCATGTGGCTCCTTAGCCAAGGTTATTCTTGTACGTTCTGTTCCAAGTAACTTTAAGCAAATACAGAAAATGTTATGATCACAAGGAGGATCAATCTTTAGTACAATCAATCAGTACTGTTAGCTACTGTGTTAGTCGGATGTGCATCTTCTCTATGTAATTTCTTACAAGAAATCAACTCAAAAGACAAATTTCTTTGAGATTCCCAGTTTTATTACAGTAATATATAAACTATTGCCACAGCACCAGATAAAAGTGTACATTAAACATCTTTGATCATCACTTTCATTTGATTTTGAATATTGTTTTGCACAATAGGTTGTACTGATATCTAGACTACCACATAAAGCCTGTCACATTTGAATACATTGTGGAAAATAACAAAACTACATTGTGCTGCTGTTGTTTTTTTTCCAGGTGTTGATACAAAGATCACCAACATTGGAATTACAGTCAAATCTACTGGGTTAGTATATTATTATGGTATTGTGTTGTATCAGTAAATCCATCCATTTTCTGTACCGCTTTTCCTCACTAAGGTCATAATGATACTGTAAAATAATAATGCTAATGTATCTTTTAGACTCATCAGAATATTTTGTTGTTGTTACTGCAGACATCAAGGTCTCCAAATGGAAGGCAAGCCTGAAGTGTTGGAGGGTTTTGTCTCACAGCACCAGTGTAACTACTTCTGCGGTCTGCTGGGCCTGAGGTCGCTCAAGCTTTTAGACTCTTTAACCGCGCCGGCCAAGACAAAAGGCTCCAGGAGCCCATTACTGCAGCGCAAGAGTCAGGCTCCTGGATCCTGCAGCCCGCAGACTAGCAGGAGAGCAGCAAACAGCCCCCGGGTGCCCAGGAAGGCTGAGCAAGATGCCACAAAGAACCTGAAGGACGCTGTTGAAGTCTCATTGTGAGGCATTACAGATCATGAGTTTACCAGTAACCATTCCTTGTCTTTATGTAGATTTAAGCCTTCATTTTTCATTGCACATGTCCACTATATTAAGGGATTATACCTATTTAAATTCGTTAATCAACTTACTAGACCCTTTTATCCAACATGAATCTTCATCTTACCAAGACATGATTCCAACTTTTTGCACGGCCCTTTTCTGTCTGCAGTGGATAAAGCAAGGTTGGATGAGTTTAATGTGGGAGAACCTGACCTCAAGCCCATCCAGCACCTTTGTAATAAACTAGCCCAGACATTTTAAACATCTTGTAGAAAGTCCTCCCAGAAGAAGCCCATATTTTCACTTCCTTTATGTACAGGTGTCCCGTCGGCTTAATCGGGGTACATACTGTAGGTAAATATATATGTTTTTATTTTAACGTGACAGACCCACACATGACATTAAATTGCCAACCTATTATAGAGTGTGAGAGTTTTTACCCTAACCAGAAGGCTCAAACATAACGTAGTATCGACTGACCTACTAGAGCCAGCAGTGTGACGCAGGGACTCCGGACTGCTGGAAATTACAAAGAATAATTACTACAAGTAGTAATAGTAGAAGTAGTAGCGCTAGTAGTAGTAATAGTATCGTTGCATTCCACGTGAGAACCACAGAGTAAAATGGCTTGTACAGTGGAACCTCGATTTAATGGACTAATCGGCGCTAAGGGTCATCTGTTAAAGATGTTTATCGGTTATTTTGAAGCACTTTTTTTCGTGGCCGAAGAACACCCAGTACCGTACAAAATTATTGTTTTCTACTTTTTTTGTGGCCTAAAAACACCCAGTAGAGTAAAAAATTATTGTAAATAAATATTTTTAAAAAAAGCTTGAAAATGTTTAAAAAGTTTTGAAGATTATCTAAACTGACTTTTAATCATTGCTGTGAAAAGTAAGTAAGGTTAATCCAAATACTGGTGCTTGGGAGGGGTGATAATGGTGTGCTGATGGGAGAAAGTTGTCGTGGTAGCGAGTCAAGGGTCGCTTTCATGAGGTTAGCACGCTTCCTTTTCGCAGCCCTGTTACGACTTAATGGAATAAAGAAGGGCTTGACAAAAAGCAACTGTATAATGTACCAAAATCAGCATGTTCGAGAGACGTGTACACGATGAGCGCCCAAGTCAACAAGAGCCATAGATATGAATAAATAGATACGACATGTCCCTTTTGAGCTGCATGCCTACGGCGACGCTAAGCTAATGTCCATGGGTTGCCTTTGATGGAAACGTCACCCCTGCCTACATGGCCCCCACGTAGGAATGTCGGTTAGCCTGGCCGTGTATCTAGTCTTCATATTTGTAACAAAAGCGTCTCAACCCAGAAATACAGGTAAGGTATTAGTTTCTGCCTGTCGATTGTGCCAGTGAACAAAAGTGGTCAATTCTGGAACGAACAGACTTTGTCCGTTACAAAGGGGCATTTTGAGTTCCAGGTCCGTTAAAGTAGAAGTCTGTTGGTATATTCGCTTTGGATTAAAAAAAAAAAAAATCATAAATGTTGAACATGTTTTGCATCATTAGCATAAAGTGAACTTTTGAACCGCAAGAAGCAAACCAAGCGGACATGTAAACGTGGTCACATGACACAGATGTACAGTGACACATACATATTTTATATTATAACCACATCATGCTAAATGTGACTGGTAGTAAAATAAAATAAAGCTGCATGTATAAAGAGTGGTTTTGAGAGGGAGTGTCATGTATTTTATGTAAACAAATGAGCATATTTTGGATTCATTCATTATCATCTTCTGAAAATATCAGCGAAAAATGACTCCTCCAGTCCTAAAGTTCTCATAAACCACTTGCCCAACTTTTTACAAGTTTTACTTTTACACACATTGTAGTTCCGCATGGCTTGGCGTATTCACCCAACTGCAGATGGGAGTTGTTTTTTTTTTTTGCTTTTTTTGGGGGGGGTGGTAATAATATTACAATTCTATACTTTATATACAGGCGCATCTCAATAAACTACAATATTATTGACATTATACTATTTACAATTGTTTTCCACAATATTCTAATATATTTAGATGCTGCTATAATTTTTTACATTAATTTGTAACACAATCATAGATCATTTATAAATTCTGAGTGAGTGCTTTCCAGATGTTTCCATAATATTTACCAAAAACATGTTTGTTTGTTTGCTTGAAATTGTCACCAATAATCATGTTAGATGTACTGTATGTATAATTATAAGTAAAACCTACAGATGCTGACCAAAGTGCAACACAGATTAAAATTTAAAATTCAATCAGTTTTAAAAGCCAAGGGAAGGTAACCTGACTGGTAAACAAGGTCCAAAAGATATTTTTAATAAACCACAGCAAGTCACACCTAATATGAAAGCCCACGATAGGGACTTTTTGGATATGTAATCTTTATATGAAGACACAATTACCAAAAAATTACATGTTACAGGGGATCCTCAGTTTACAATGGTTCTGACGTATTCGTTGCTGCGTGGCGACAAACAACGTATCATGAGGCAGTGTGAAAGCCAAACGCAGTACAGTAAACACAAGGAATTGTTCTCCTTTTTGATTATTGCTTTTCATTTAATTCCTTATGACCTAGAAGTGTTTTCATGACTGTAATTATGCCTCACTACATCATTAGCTCAAGTTAGCGATAGAGACAAAATCGGGTTATGTGGGTGTAATAGGAATGGAACTCAGTTGTAAACAGAGGACCCCCTTTACTTGAAAATGCCTCCACCTCTGAAGAAGCTCACAAATGTAAATGTAAAATATTAGATATTCCCAATATAGGCTCTTTGGCTTTGGCAAACTGTAATTACAATACATTTTATACTGGATATGACTTCTCACATGGAAACTATTCACAAAAGGCTTTACATGGTTAAAAGGTAGTTGCAAACATTATACAGTTAATCATACAATTTTATGCAGGTGGGTCTTTATTTTCATATCGAAATACAGTTGTGGGGGCTGTACTAGTGCCATTCTGTTCTTTCAGTTTTTAGTAGCTTTTGAATTTGATCATAAAGGTCTGTTGTTGAAAATAAGATCAATTCATATGAAGAAAAAGTGTGCTCTTAGGTTTAGTGGAAGAGCTAAAAAAAAATATGATTATCAGGAATATTTGATTGGAATGAATGAGTCAGAATGAGATATTTTGCACATAGGGATCAAGACAATGAAGATGCACCAATATTGTGCCAGTGGCATGCCTTTGCTAAATTTGGAGATTGGGGTGTTGGGTCCAGTGTGTGTTTACAATGCAAAAGGCTAACCTCATCATGATAATCATTTGTGATTCATTGGGCATTAGTGAGTCATCCTTTATGTAAGCGTTCCAGAGTGACCACATAATGTTATCTTGACAAACAAAGTTCAGCAAAGTTCATTTGTTGTCGTTTATGATGATGTCCAGGCGCATAAGTGTCACATCTTTTAAACACAACAGACTCATATTTGGCACAACAACCTTTTCTTTAGTCTTTTTTACTCAAATACTCATGTTTTAACTGAGTAGAAATCTACTATAAGATGATCCTGTGCATGACTATACAGTACTGTATTGTAATGTGATTGAGACAATAAGACACTCCTGCCACCTACTGTTTATACAGTCATCCAACAAGTTTTTTTTTTTTTTAAAAAAGCTAATTTATTTTGTGGAAAAAAAGCCCCCAAAACGAGGGAGGGGGACAAAAAAATTTACTTTTTAAAATAATGCAACAAATATTACAAGAGTCTTTATAATGCAAATGTTTGGTGGGCCAGTTTGAAAAACTGAGGCGGACGTATGTGGTCTGGGGGCCATACCTAGCCCACCCCTGGTCTAGGTACATTAAAAATGTTGCCTTTTTTAGAGCATATGTTTTTTGAGTAAATCACATTTTGATTCCTTATTTATTAAATTTATTATTGTAATTGTGTGTGTGTATATATATATATATATATATATATATATATATATATATATATCCATCCATCCATCCATCCATTTTCTGAGCCACTTCTCCTCATGAGGGTCGCGGGCGTGCTGGAGCCTATCCCAGCTATCATCGGGCAGGAGGCGGGGTACACCCTGAACTGGTTGCCAGCCAATCGCAGGGCACATACAAACAAACAACCATTCGCACTCACATTCACACCTACGGACAATTTAGAGTCTCCAATTCATGCATGTTTTTGGGATGTGGGAGGAAACTGGAGTGCCCGGAGAAAACCCACGCAGGCACGGGGAGAACATGCAAACTCCACACAGGCGGGGCCGGGGATTGAACCTCAGAACTGTGACCTAACTCTAACCAGTCGCCCACCGTGCCGCCTATATCTATATATATATAGATATATATATATATGTATATATAGCAAATCTAATTTAGGTTGTCTAAATACTCAATTTGATTGACACTGTCATTCAACATTATGCCTTCTAATATTTTGGTTAGCGGCTTAAGGGTCTAAAAACAAGAGTGCACCACAAACTATACAACCCCAATAAGACCTGTTGTGTAGGATTAGATGTTTATATCCATCAATAGATACAAGCATTGATGAGACTCTTTGGGGTGTTCAAATGAGTGATTGTATCCTTTGGGGTTTTCGCTTATAGGCCCACGACACCTCCAGAGGGTTCAGCAGCTAATCCCAGCAATGCTCATATCTAGTAGCATTATCTCCAGTTTGAATTTGGTGCACTTGTACTCCTCTCCCAGACTGGAAATGGCCAGGTGTAACATCCCTTTGCCGCTGAGGCACCTCGGAAGGCCAAGACCCTACCTTGTGTATGAGCTGACCAATCTGTCCATCTTTTCCATCTTTGAGAGCAGGACTTCATAGAAGATTATTGGCCACAGGAGACGTGGAAGTAGTCCATATTACATGCACCAGAACTTGTTAAATGAATACCTCTCTGACTAGCAATCAAAACTGCAGACTTATTTTATAATAATAAATATATTTTCCTACTAACTCCATTCACAAGATTTATTCACATTGTCAGTGTCTTTGTTTAAACAAGTCCCATTTGTCTGAGTGGAACATCGTCAAACTATGAGACATCTGGAATAATTTTCCCGCATGCCATTATGTAGGAAGCTGTAAGTGAAGTGGAGGAAATTAAAGGCAAAAAGTTGCAGTGGCACAAGCAGCTCTGGCGGAATGCAATAAAGGCATCACTCGGGATAATCTGAGCATTAAGTGTTAGAAGAGCAGCAAATGAATGAATTGCCAGTCGTCAACTGAAGACATTCTATGTTTAACAAGCTTAATGTGGACTTGGCCACTCTGAGCACATCATTAGACACATTTGCGAAATACCAAGTTATGAGGTGGTGAAAATACCCTGAGCTTATTTGCATGTCATTTGGACACTCTTTTTTTAACCAGATAACACCAGCAATAGATGCACGAAGCCTCACCGACAGGAAGGAGGTAACAGACGTTTTGTTCACAAGATGACCAGCGTGCTGTAATGAGAGACCTCTCCAAAGGCCTCGCCTCACATTGTTGCCATATCCCTGACCTCAATCAGCCCTAGGTGTAAGCATTTAGGCGGACGATATGAAAAGGATCACGATCGCCTAAATGCCACAGACGAGCTGGCATTTCCACTAAGTTTTATCTGCAAAATGTCGCTTTTGTCCATGGTGAATACAAAACATTGATGCATATTCGCACATCATTGCCTCAAATGCAACGCCTAATCACTCACTGTACATATTATTTTTGAGGGAAGTATACGTATACTTCCCTCCAAAAGTATTTGACCAGTGAGGCGTGGCTATGGCCAATGTTTGTGCAATAGCTATGATTGATTTTACATCTTCTCTTCCTAATTGCTTGTTTTTCACCCATCTCTGTGGTTTTCATGTTGGTTACACCACCACCTTTGCAATCTGCACCCACCCACACACACACACACACACACACACACACATTTGAAATAACAATACTGAAATAATATTATGCGATTGGTTGGCCTGTACTAGGCCACATTAATCTTTCCTTCGATTGCAACCAGTCTTCCTGTCCCTGGAGCTGAAAAACACCCCCACACCATGATGCTGCCACCACCATGCTTCACTCTTGGGACTGTATTGGACAGGTGATGAGCAGTGCCTGGTTTTCTCCCCACATACTGCTTAGAATTAAGGCCAAAAAGTTATATCTTGGTCTCATCAGACCAGATAATCTTATTTCTCACCATCTTGGAGTCCTTCAGATGTTTTTTTTTTGTGTTTTTTTAATCAAACTCCTTGCAGGCTATCGTGTCTTGCACTGAGGAGAGGCTTCCGTCGGGCCACTCTGCCATAAAGCACCGACTGGTGGAGGGCTGCAGTGATAGTTGACTTTCTGTAACTTTCTCCCATCTCCCGACTGCATCTCTGGAGCTCAGCTACAGTGATCTTTGGGTTCTTCTTTACCTCTCTCACCAAGGCTCTTCTCCCCAGATTTCTCAGTTTGACCGGACGGCCAGCTCGAGGAAGGGTTTTGTTCGTCCCAAACGTCTTCCATTTAAGGCCACTGTACTCTTAAGAACCTTAAGTGCAGCCGAAATGTTTTTGTAACCTTGGCCAGATCTGATCTGAATACTTATATATCTGTTTTGCTTTCAAAATTTCAACAATTCCATTGTTTTCTGTCAATATGGGGTACTGTGTGTACATTAATGAGAAAAAAAATTAACTTAAATGATTTTAGCAAATGGCTGCAATGGAACAGAGTGAAAAATTTAAGGGGCTCTGAATACTTTCCGTACCCACTATATATACATATAAATATCCATCCATCCCATCCATTTTCTGAGCCGCTTATCCTCACAAGGGAGTGATACAGCCTATCCCAGCCATGAACGGGCAGGAGGAACTGAACTGAACTGGTTGCTAGCCAATCGCAGGGCACATTTAAACAAACAACCATTCGCACTCACACCTACGGGCAATTTAGAGTCTTCAATCAACCTACCACGCATGTTTTTGGGATGTGGGAGGAAACCGGAGTGCCCGGAGAAAACCCACGCAGGCACGGGAAGAACATGCAAACGCCACACAGGCGGGGCCTGAACCCGGCACCTCAGAACTGTGAGGCAGACGTTCTAACCAGTCGCTATATATATATATATATATCGAAACTTTGCCCTCATGCCACTGCATTCAGCAAAATAAAAACTGAATCTATTAAACAATGGATTGTTATTATTATTATACATTATAGCTTTTTATTTTATTTTTTGTAGCTAGACAGTGACCAAACACTTTGCTACGTGCTCAATGGAGGCTTGTGGTTGGATGCTGGAGGAACAGCTAACATGACATACTGTAGATGAGACATGGAGCTCAAGTGTTTTAATGAAACATGACAGCGATTTTAATGGAGTGTTTTCACAAACTGACTGTGAAATTCTGTTCACGTTGTCATGTTCACACATTCACATGTGGTAGCCCATTGCCGGACTTAACAGAGGTTACGTCATAAACACACATGAAATTAGCTGCATTTAAAGAGCATTGATGCATGACCGATACATCTCTGGACATGTCTGATTTTAATCATTTACATAAGGTATATTTATGACAAGGTTCAACAGTTCTAATTTGGAAGTGATTTTTTTTTTTTACAGTATACAATACATTCTTTGATACACTCCTCATTCTCATAAAATGTTTTGTTTTTCATTCATACATCATTCCGCAAAATGCACAATGTATCAAATGTATCTGCAATTTTATCCAAAGCTGCAACAAAAAGCAAATGTGTTTCTTGGCCCCTGAATGATGAAAACATAACTTCCTTGGCAGAAGTTACAATGTTATTACATTGTATTAACATTTTAATAATGCTGTAATTGCTATTTTAAACGTTTGAGCACATGTAGTGTAAATGCACTCATTAGATTATACAGACACTAAACCCACCACATATGTTGGGAAAGTTTACATTATAATTCATGTTTTATTCACACCAAATTGGGGGGCAGCGGAGGTCTTGCAATTAACACACATTAAAAAAAAACATTCTGAATCACTTGATCACGTTCATCCCGTTCTGCACTAAATTTCATGGGTTCTTTAATGGCCAAGTTATCAACATGCACAAAAGAATGACAAAAACGTATCTCCTTTGAGTTGTAATAAGACTGTAATGATGCGGTAACGCGCTCTCTAGTATTGTTTTTGTTTTTGTGTTTTTCGTCCGTCTTTGGAGACCTTACACAACTCACTTACACAAGGGGAGACCTGCTAATCATCAAGGAGGCTACTCCGGACTTTCTGTCACCAACTTTCGCAAATCCACTCAGTTTTTTCCCCGAGTTACTCACCGGAGCGGCGTCCGCGGTTTTCGGCGCATGGAGACGGAAACGGCGCCACAGAGGGAAACGGGCCGGCATTCAGGTGAAACTCCGCAAGAGAGGACACAGATTGGCGTTCCCGTCGATCCACCTCGCGAATGTACGCTCCCTACCCAACAAAATGGACGAGCTTCATCTTCTGTTAAAGACCAGTAAAGACTTCGGACGTTGTGCCATGTGCTTCACGGAGATCTGGCTTTGTGAGGCTGTACCCAATGGCGGCGTCATGCTTCCCGGCTTCCTCATTCATCGAGCGGACCGCGACATGGAATCATCGGGGAAAACAAAGGGCAGCGGGATATGCCTCTATATCAACGAAAAATGGTGTACGGACGTCACGGAGCTCAGCACACACTGCAGCCCGCATTTGGAGTCGCTATTTTTAAACTGTAAACCATTCTACTCGCCACGTGAGTTCGCATCGTTCATACTGGCTGGAGTCTACATACCGCCTCAAGCTAACACGAACGCCGCATTGCTAACGCTCGCCGAACAAGTCAACGAAATTGAAAAAAACCACCCGGACTCACCCTCATTATTCTCGGGGACTTTAACAAAGCTAAACTCAACCACGAACTCCCTAAATACAAGCAGCACATCGACTGTCCTACCAGGGAAAATAATACTTTAGACCACTGCTACACTACGGTAAAAAACGCATACCGTGCTATACCTCGTGCAGCCCTGGGCTCGTCTGATCACTCCTTAATTCACTTAATACCGACGTACAGGCAAGAACTTAAATGCGCGAAGCCTACAGTGAAAACAGTGAAAAAGTGGACCAATGAAGCAAAGATGGAACTTCAAAGCTGTTTAAACTGCACAGACTGGAGTGTCTTTGAAAATTCAGCTGGCAGCCTGGATGAATATACGGACACTGTCACATCCTATATCAGTTTCTGTGAAGAGGTTTGTGTACCAACAAAATCATTTCGCACATTCAACAACAACAAGCCGTGTTTCACTGCTAAACTTAAGCAGCTTCGCCAAGCTAAGGAGGACGCATATCAGAGCGGGAACAGGGCCCTGTATAATCGAGCTCGAAACCAGCTGACTAAAGAAATTAACATTGCAAAGAGGATCTATGCAGCAAAGTTGGAAAATCAGTTTAGCGCAAACGACTCTAAATCAGTCTGGCATGCATTCCAATCGCTGACTAATTACAAGCGACGATCCCCCCAAGCTGAAAACAATAGCACACTAGCCAATGACTTGAATACCTTCTACTGCAGATTTGAAAAGGACAATTTCACACCACACACCCACCCGGCCGCACCCGCGACCACAATCACACCTCTGACTTCTGCGTTAACCATCCATGAACAGGATGTGAGACGCATCTTCAAACAACAAAAGATTAACAAGCGCATGGCCCGGACCATGTGTCCCCATCCTGCCTCAAAGTCTGCGCGGACCAGCTCGCTCCAGTCTTCACTCAGATCTTCAATAGATCTCTGGAAATGTGCGAAGTTCCATCCTGTTTCAAACGCTCCACCATCATTCCAGTCCCCAAGAAACCTGCAATCTCGGGTCTGAATGACTACAGGCCTGTCGCTTTGACATCTGTGGTCATGAAGTCCTTTGAACGTCTCGTGCTGGACCACCTCAAGAGTGTCACAGGTCCCCTGCTGGACCCCCTGCAGTTTGCCTACCAAGCGAACAGGTCTGCGGATGATGCAGTCAACATGGGACTGCACTTCATCCTAGAACACCTCGACAGTGCAGGGACCTACGCGAGGATCCTGTTCGTGGACTTCAGCTCAGCGTTAAACACCATCATCCCTGAACTCCTTTCATCCAAGCTTCTCCAGCTCAGCGTCTCAACTGCCATCTGCCAGTGGATTTACAGCTTTCTGACGGGCAGGACACAGCAGGTCAGGCTGGGGGAGGCCACCTCATCCACACGCAGCATCAGCACTGGGGCGCCCCAAGGTTGTGTCCTCTCTCCGCTGCTCTTCTCTCTCTACATGAACGACTGCACCTCAGCGAACCCGACTGTCAAACTCCTGAAGTTTGCAGATGACACCACTGTCATCGGCCTCATCCAGGACGGTGACGAGTCTGCATATCGACAGGAAGCGGAGCGGCTGGAGCTGTGGTGCGGCCGACACAACCTGGAGCTGAACACGCTCAAGACTGTAGAGATGATCGTGGACTTTAGGAGGCATCCTTCGCCACAGCTGCCCCTCAAGTTGTCCAGCTGCCTTGTGTCAACCGTCGAGACCTTCAGGTTCCTGGGAATTACAATCTCTCAGGACCTGAAGTGGGCGACCAACATCAACTCCGTCCTCAAAAAGGGCCAGCAGAGGATGTACTTCCTGCGGCTTCTGAGAAAGCACGGCCAGCCACCGGAGCTGCTGAGACAGTTCTACACAGCGGTCATCGAATCAGTCCTGTGTTCTTCCATCACAGTCTGGTTTGGTGCTGCTACAAAAAAGGACAAACTCCGACTGCAACGGACAATCAAAACTGCTGAAAGGATTGTCGGTACCCCCCTACCCACCCTTGAGGACTTGCACGCTGCCAGAACTAAGACAAGGGCGTGCAAAATACTCTCGGACGCTCCACACCCCGGTCACCAGCTTTTCCAGCTCCTTCCCTCAGGTAGGCGCTACCGATCAATGCAAACTAGAACTAGTAGACATTCCAACAGCTTCTTCCCTCTTGCAATCAACTTCTTAAACAGCTAACCTATAATTCCATTACAACAAGCTGGCAAGTTCGTTGTTACATTTCTGTGGGGCCAATTATGTATTACTCGTGCACTCACTGTAGTTGTCTCGCCATGCTGCACTATTTCCATATACTGGCCACTCATGCCAGAGTAGCATCTGCTCCATTTGCACACTGATTGAGGAGTATCTGTAACATTTGCACAACCAACATTGTCCCAGATTATCGCACTACTCGTCACTTTAAACCGCATACACTCCTTGAAGTCTCGGCGCCCCTTGCACAATGGTCATTGCACCGGACTATTGCAATATTAGTCATTCGCACTGCTCTAAGTGCTAGAGGACTCTGCATCTTTTTGCACAATTGTTTTTGTCAATGTCTTTATGTCTCCAAAGTGTTCTGTAAATTGACTGTCTGTTGTACTAGAGCGGCTCCAACTACCGGAGACAAATTCCTTGTGTGTTTTGGACATACTTGGCAAATAAAGATGATTCTGATTCTGATAAACTATAAGACCTGCCTTATAGTAAATGTAATCAAGCTCAACTAAAACATAATGAATTTGAAATTCAAAAAAGGCAACAGATGCTAAACACCACAAAATATTCTTAAAAGCTATAATCACAAATTAAATGTAATCTTGTAACACTACATGTGGGGGGGGGGGGGGGGGCGGGGGGGGGGGGGAACTAGTATGAATCATATTAATTGCAAACATGTCATATTAGTTGTAATGTACTCTCTCCAGAACATTTAATTTACAATAACAGTAGGACAGCAGTAAATAGAGGAGCAAACATAATGTTGATTTAATGACCTCACCTTAATGATTTACAACAGCCATACAGACATTCTATTGTTTGCCCTTCCATCCGTCCACACACATATATATATATATATATTTCAAAAGGTGAAAGGTGGTGTACAGCCTGGACTGGTCGCCATGACTGCAAGGCGGATACAGATAAACAATCATTTGCACTCACATTCACACCTACGGACAATGTGAAGTCTTCAATAAACCTAACATGCATGTTTTTGGAATGTGGAGGAAAGTCTGAGTACCCGGAGAAAAGTCACGCAAGCATGGGGAGAACCTTTATTGCATTGTCAATTAAAAAATACAAATGAAAAGATGCAACTGATAAAATTTAATTGAACTGATAGACTAGTCATAAATAGCTTTCCAAAGGAAATTATGTGAATAATTAGATATTGAAGGCTTTATATATATTATAATATAATAATATAATATATTTCCATCAGGTATAGTATTACATTCGCACGTCAATAGAAAAGCACGTCAATAGAAAAGCAAACAAAAAGATGCTGATTCATATAAGTGCATCAGAGGGAAAAAAACAGTCCCATTTTAGCAGAGACGCATGAGTCATATTAAACTAACATACACCACGTGTAATAACAAAAGTGGGAGTAGGTGTGACATATATGACAAACAATGAAACAGAGCACCAGCTTGATTACAAACAATGATATCAATGTAGTCACCTCACTGTACTCCCTCGAGGAAATTACACCATATCACAAATGAACATAAACATGACCAACTACATTTGTTTTCCCTTTCTCAGATCAAATTTGTATAAAGGAACATTTATGATCTGTATTCCATTACCCACTTTATTAAACTGACATCATTTATTATTTGTCTACTGTTGTTTTTATAGACACTAGATTTGCTCTATGATACTGCTGGCTAATTATAATCACACACCACAATCTTCATTATTTTATCTTCTTTGGATTGGGAATGTTTGGGAGGAATATAAATTACCTTGTCAATAATGTTTTTTTTCTCAGAACTTTAAATTGTATTTTTTATTTCACTCGTTAAATTTAGCTAATGATGATCACTGATGGTGTAGTGGTACACTCTACACTCGCCTGACTTTGGTGCGGGCAGTGTGGGTTCAGTTCCCACAAGGTGACGCTGCGAATGTGAGTACGAATGGTTGTCCGTGTCTATGTGTGCCCTGCGACTGACTGGCGACCAGTTCAGGGTGTATTCCCCCTTTCGCCCGCAATCAGCTGGGATAGGCTCCAGCGCCCCGCGACCCTAACCAGGATAAGCGGTGTTGAAAATGGATGGATGGATGGATTTAGTTAAGGCGGCATGGTTTGCACAGCTGCCTCACAGTTCTGAGGACCGGGTTTCAAATCCCGGCCCTGCCTGTGTGGAGTTTGTATATTCTCCCCGTGCCTGTGTGGGTTTTCTTCGGTCACTCCGGATTCAGAACTACTTTGTTTAGCTCCTTCCAGAGTTTCTCTTTCACCTAAAGGTCACATCCTACCTTTGGGGCATAGCCGCTAATCACATTATACATAACACCCTCAATTCCAAGTTTCAGCCTCATCAGTCAATCTGATACTCTTTTCACCTCCAAGACATTCTTAGCTAACTCTCCCTTTAAAATATCCCTTACTCCATTTCTCTTCCCATCTACACCATGGTGAAATAATTTAAACCCTGCTCCTAAACTTCTAGCCTTACTGCATTTCCACCTGGTTTCCTAGACACAAAATATATAAACCTTTCTCCTAATCATCATGTCAACCAACTCCAGAGATTTTCCTGTCATAGTCCCAACATTCAAAGTCCCCACATTCAAGTCTAGGCTCTGTGCGTTCCTCATCTCTTTCTGCCAAAGAACCCGCTTTCCACCTCTCCTTCGTCTTTGACCCACAGTAGCTGAATTTCCACTGGCGCCCTGCAGGTTAACTGTGCCGGGGGCGGACGTTGTTAACCCGGGCCACGACCGATCCGGTATGGGATTCTTTAGATGAACGCTCCGGATGCCCTTCCTAATTAAGGGTAAAATGTGAAAATGAATGGTTGTTTATTACTGACGACAAGAAATGACGTTTATTTAAAAACTATATGCAGTAAAAGAAGCAAAAAAACACATTAAATAAAATAAATACGACGAAGGCCCGAAGGTTTAGTTGTACGAATGATAATAATGTTAAGAAAGGAAAATTTGACACATAATGTGAACGTTTGACTCTTGCATCTTTTGCGGTAAGAGCGTCTGTCCAGCGTCCTCGTATCCTGACGTGACAACTCAACCCAGAGTGCGCGAGTAGGCGGGACTTCCGGTTGTAACGCGCACCCGGAAGACGAAGATAGGATGCGTGCTTTTCGACTGCCTGACGCCGCGTTCATATGCTCGCCTTATAAACACGTTTTCATGTGAATTTCGGTGTTTTTTACGCTCGCATAATTTCCCACGATGTTATCATTTGATTTCCTCGACGACGTGCGTCGCATGAACAAGCGGCAGGTGGGTGGAACGGTGTTATTTTGATTCTTTGTGTAGGGTAGAGACCACAGTCTGGGCTAACTCACGGTCGCTAGCTTCTGTACAACACGTTAAAGAAACAAAACTACACACAAACCTCGGTGCTTTTATGGCAAGTGAAATGAACAATAGCTAACGTGGAGTTGCCGAGCCGATTGGAGCAACAGCTAGCTAGCTTGTCGCTTCCTACAGCATTGTTAGCAGAAGTTGTCCTGATCACAACTGTGATTGAATAGTTTAAATGTAAAGTACCATAAGGTTGGCAAACATTCTCGAGTTATTCAGGAAGAACCCACCCCCTTCAAGGACCCCCCCTCATAATCCTAAAACCAATCAAACATTGCTATTATGTGCAATCCTAAATGCCATGGGAATTATTTATTTTTAACATTTTCAACCTAAATATGTCATGTTGATAGCTTTGTTCATCCAGTGAAGGAAAATATTGTCACAGCAGCAAATTGCTATTCACAAATATACACTCATATTTATGATTTTAGAACAACCAACAAAGTAAAACAAAGTAAAATAAAAATAAATACAAGTGTCTTATTTAGGAGGGGAAAAAGAGATTTCTGATTTCTATAACCATCCATCCATTTTCTGAGCCACTTATCCTCACAAAGGTCGCGGGAGTGCTGGAGCCTATCCCAGCTATCATCGGGCAGGAGGCGGTGTACACCCTGAACTGGTTGTCAGCCAATTGCAGGGCACATACAAACAAAACAACCATTCACACTCACATTCACGCCTAGGGACAATTTAGAGTCGTCAGTTAACCGACCACCCATGTTTTTGGGGTGTGGGAGAAAACCAGAGTGCCCAGAGAAAACCCACGCAGGCACGGGTAGAAGATGCAAACTCCACACAAGTGGGGCCGGGTATTGAACGCCAGTCCTCAGAACTGTGAGGCAGATGCTCTAACGTGCCGCAAGTTAAATATAGCATTGTTAAAATAGTTATTTGCGACTGTTTTATCACGTCAAATAGTTTATATGTGAAAGTTTTAACTTGACTTCCTGTTTTAAGCTTGTAGCCTTTTATTTTGAAGGGTACACACCGGAACTTAGCATTTTGGCAAGAAAAGTTACTGCAAACGACACCGGTGAATTTTGACAATGAAAGTAAACCTTGACGGCAAGAAAAAGACTAACAAATGGAACCAAATACTATAAAACGTTGATTCCTTTACCTACCCACCGATGAGACGGTGAGAAGGTGAGTGTTTGTGATACTGTGAGACAACATTTCTGTGAATTTTGTCCCAATTCAATGCGATGTAAACTTGCTAGTTTGACCTTTGGTGACAGTTTTTTTTCCCCCCCCCCTCTGTCATCGGCTCTTACATATGTTTGAAGACATCAGTTCAAAAGTGCAACCAATCGTTTGATTTGTTAGCTGCCTCAATGTTGGCATAGACATTTTATTGTTTCACTCACCCAATTGACTTGACTGAAGTTCCATGCGGTGTTGACTGATGCTCGGAGCAGGAGGGAGCACGTCAGACTTCTACACACTGTGAAAGCCTCCTTTGCACAATATAATCTTATTCCAACTGTTGCACTGAGGCGACTGGTCATTTATTTTACCACAGGTAAGACACATTTTTGTTCACTGCCCTTGTTGGGAACAAGCACGTCTTCATGCGCATTCTTCATTGTTGCTTTTCGCCACTTTCCACACACACAGAAAAGCATTCTGGTGTATGTGGTTAAGTGCAGTGAGGAATGCACGGATACATACATTGAGGAAACGGGCAGGAAACGTGCAGGAGGCCGGTTACACCCTGAACTGGTTGCCAGCCAATCGCAGGGCACATATAAACAACCAACCATTCGCACTCACATTCACACCTACGGGCAATGTAGAGTCCTCAATTAACCTAACACACAGTTAAATTAATACCAATACAGGGGTACCTTGACTTTCAAGTGTTATTTTAGTGACCAAGTTTGTAACTCAATTTACTCGTATATCAAATATTCCCCATTGAAATGAATTCAAATGCCATTGTTACACTGCAGTCTGTCTCAAAAACAAGTTTTTTAATAAAGAAAAATAGCACTTCATTATATAAATGCATAAAAGATAATGTATAGAATTAAACTGGTTTTATAAAGTAATTACTAGGGCTCCGGCTTGCCCTCTAAATCCCTATGCTCTGTTCGTTTTGACAATGTCATCCAAATTGTAATCAAATCATTACTCCTTGTACTATTATGAAATAATAATCCAAAAAATTAAAAAGCCAATTTGATTATTTGAAAACTACCTTTTGAACCAGAAAGCGAGTATGCTGGTGCCATTTGGCTGCTGCGTCACCCTTTGTAAATGTTTTAGTTTAAATGGCTTACTTTAACCAGGATCCCTCGCTATACCGTGGATAAGGTTAGGTTGGTTTTGCGCCTGTTGGTGCCGCAAATCGTTGCTGCATTGGGTCACTTGACCCCTTTTCTGGCTAACCGGCTTCCTACCTAGCCGCCTCTTGTCCTCTTTCATGCTGTTTTGATTAAAATTTCTCCCATTCATCTGCTGCGGTCGCCGTCCACCTCGGCAGTTAGTCCAAATGGCGTCAGCCACAAATAAAGGCTAAAAAAAAGGTGAAATCTTTTGTATTATTTTTTTAAATAATAAAGTAAATGCGGTAGTATGTTACATTCTTTGATTTGGAGTGTTTCGATTCCGAAAATTCTGATTTGGTATGTGCTTTTTTCCCCCAACGGATTCGAATACCAATTCAAGGCACCACCTTTTCGCGCATAGCCCTCGTAATTACTCCATGTTGGGACAGGACAGAATTTGTCTTGATACCCTTCATCTGGCGTTACTGTCTGCCCATGATGAGGACAAACATATACTTTGTCTTTAATTTCTACCATTTAAGTTGCTCCCTTTAGTCTTTTGTGTTATTTGGTTTTATTGTGTTGTATTGCTCATATTTCATTGTTCTTATTTTTGCACTTCTCAGAACTGCTCCTGTAAACTGTGTGCCATGTCCTTAACAGCGTTATTATGTATTTGTCTGTTGAGGCTAACCTTAATGAATTGCCAGCACCGGGATCAATAGTTGTCTGAATCTGGAAGGCCGAAAGTCATAAAAATGTTATTGTTTTAGTGTGCGCGGCCTAGTAGGTGACGCCAATAGCTTAAGTCAGGTTTGCCCAACTTGGAGGTTTCGTCTGCGTGCGAGCGTCTGTGCGTTAGTCTTAGCAAACTATAGCTCGCTTTGAGTATTTTCATTGTGAATTGTGTGTTTGACTGTCTCGTTCAATAAAAGAACGAGACTGTTGCTCTTTTTCCCCCCCTCAACTTCATTCAAGCAGCGGCGTTTCTGAAACTCGTTTGTAACCCAAATTTTGACTTGCAACGCAGCGCAAAAAATATCAACCAAGCGGCAGCGTTACTAAAAAACCTCGTAAATTGAAGCACACGTAAGTCGAGGTACCACTGTAATTTGCTGACGTGTACTGCTTCTACTTACAAAATGGCTGTGAGCAGAGGAGCTATTTTACAAAAATACAGCCAGTGGTGACAACATAGTGATTTGGTCGCTATGTTTACCGACTGCTTTAGCGACCATAAAAAAAGCGACAAGTAAATTCCCACTAAGAAACACTTTCACATTGATTTCCAAGAAAGGAAACTGTTGCAAAACCAGTGACTTATTTACTTTGGAAACTTTTAACTCAAGGTATATGATTCCAACCTGCATGAAAAAAGACAGCGAGCTAGAAATGCTGCATGCATGCATGCATGCAGTCACATTCATGTAATACAACCCCAATTCCAATGAATTTGGGACGTTGTCCATCCAGCCATCCATCCATCCATTTTCTACCGCTTATCCGGGTCAGGTCGCGGGGGCAGTAGCTTTAGCAGTGACGCCCAGACTTCCCTCTCCCCAGCCACTTCATCCAGCTCTTCTGGGGGGATCCCGAGGCGTTCCCAGGCCAGTCGAAGGACGTAGTCTCTCCAGCGTGTCCTGGGTCGTCCCCGTGGTCTCCTCCCGGTGGGACATGCCCGGAACACCACACCAGGGAGGCATCTGAATCAGATGCCCCAGCCACCTCATCTGGCTCTTCTCGATGTGGAGGAGCAGCGACTCTACTCTGAGATCCACCCGGATGACCGATCTTCTCACCCTATCTCTAAGGGAGAGCCCGGACACCCTGCGGAGGAAACTCATTTCGGCCGCTTGTATCTTGTTCTTTCAGTCACGACCCACAGCTTGTGACCATAGGTGAGGGTAGGAACGTAGAACGACCGGTAAATTGAGAGCTTCGCCTTACGGCTTAGCTCCTTCTTTACCACAACGGATCGATACAAAGTCCGCATCACTGCAGACGCTGCACCGATCCGCCTGTCGATCTCACGTTCCATTTTTCCCTCACTCTCACTCAGCTGTGAACCGCTGCAGTGAGAGTTGGAGATGACGGCCTGATGAAGCCAACAGAGCCACATCATCTGCAAAAAGCAGAGATGCAATACTGAGGCCACCAAACCGGACCCCCTCTATGCCGAGGCTGCACCTAGAAATTCTGTCCATAAAAGTTATGAACAGAATCGGTGACAAAGGGCAGCCTTGGTGAAGTCCAACGCTCACTGGAAACGAGTCTGACTTACTGCCGGCAATGCGTACCAAACTCTGACGCCAGTCGTACAGGGACCGAACAGCCCCGTATCAGGTGGTTCGGTACCCCGTGTTCCCGAAACGTCCTCCACAGGACTCCACGAGGGACACGGTCAAACGCGTTCTCCAAGTCTACAAAACACATGTAGACTGGTTGGGCGAACTCCCATGCACCCTCGATGACCCTGCTGAGGGTGAAGACCTGGTCCACTGTTCCACGGCCAGGACGAAAACCACACTGCTGCTCCTGAATCTGAGATTCGACTTCCCGACAGACCCTCCTCTCCAGCACCCCTGAATAGACCTTACCAGGGAGGCTGAGGAGTGTAATCCCCCTGGAGTTGGAACACACCCTCCGGTCCCCCTTCTTAAAAGGGGGGACCACCACCCCAATCTGCCATTCCAGAGGCACTGTCCCCGATGTCCACGCGATGTTGCAGAGGCGTGTCAACCAGTACAGACGTACAACATCCAGAGCCTTTAGGAACTCTGGGCGAATCTCATCCACCCCCGGGGCCTTGCCACCGAGGAGCTTTTTAACCACCTCAGTGACCTCAACCCCAGAGATAGGAGACCCTGCCTCAGATACCCCAGACTCTACTTCCTCATGGGAAGGCGTGTCTGTAGAATTGAGGTCTTCGAAGTATTCTCCCCACCGATTCACAACGTCCCGAGTTGCGGTCAGCAGCACCCCATCCCCACTATACACTGCTTGGGCTCTGGTACCAGTCCTCTTGAGAGGGGTTGGACTCATTTCCACTCTGGATTTGCCCACGGTGAGAGGCGGTGAGCAGGTGTGGGTATACTTATTGCCCCCGGTTCGGCGCCTGTACGTTGGGGTTCACCCCGGTGGACGAGAGGGTAGCCTCCCCCCGCCTTCTGGTGGGGGGGACGGGTCCTGACTGTTACTTGTGCCTATGCACCAAACAGCAGTTCAGAGTACCCACACTTTTTGGAGTCCTTAGAGGGGGTGCTGGAGAGCGCTCTCGCTGGGGACTCCATCATTCTGCTGGGGGACTTCAATCCTCACGTCGGCAATGACAGTGAGACCTGGAAGGGCGTGATTGGGAGAACCGCCCCCCCGAACCAGAGTGGTGTTCTGTTATTAGACTTCTGTTATCACCATGGTTTGTCCATAATGAACACCATGTTCAAGCATAAGGGTGTCCAAACGTGCACTTGGCACCAGGACAACCTAGGTCGTAGTTCGATGATCGACTTTGTGGTCGTGTCATCGGAGTTGCGGCCGCATGTCTTGGAAACTCGGGTGAAGAGAGGGGCGGAGCTGTCAACTGATCACCACCTGGTGGTGAGTTGGCTCCTCAGTTCCCAAACATTTATTGAATGTTGTTAACAGAAAAGGTGATGTAACACTGGTAAACATGACCCTGTCCCAGCTTTTTTGGAACGTGTTGCAGCCATAAAATTCGAAGTTAATGATTATTTTCTAAAAACAAAGTATCAGTTTGAACATTACATAACTTGTCTTTATAGTGTATTCAATTAAATATAGGTCGAACATGATTTGCAAATCATTGTATTCTGTTTTTATTTATGTCATATCAGAGCTTTGAACTTTCCCAACTCTAAGATAGGGAGGCCTTTTATAGACACGCTCGTCTCCATATTTTGGTATGAGCTTCTGAGACAATTAAAAATTTTGTGGACCCCCATCTTACGGCTTGTGGAGCCCAGTAGGAGAACCACTGTCATGAGGCATGTAGTGTGCCAATCTAAATGCATCAAACTGTTCAGTTTCACACGTTTTTCATAGTTGTTAAATACCCCCAAAAATAATAACTGTGGATTTCTATTGCAGCTCTATTACCAGGTGCTGAACTTTGGCATGATAGTTTCCTCAGCTCTGATGATCTGGAAGGGTCTCATGGTGGTCACCGGCAGCGAGAGTCCCATCGTTGTCGTTCTCAGGTATGTCTGGAAAAGCACATTCTAAGCTTTTCCCCTCCATCCATCCATCCATTCATTTTCTTTCACTTATCCGAGGTTGGTTCGCGGAGGCATCAGCATAAACAGGGAAGTCCAGCTCTTGCGGGGGGTGGGGGGACTTCAAGCTGGGGGACTTCAATCCGAGAGACATAGTCTCTCTAGTGTGTCTTGGGTCGTCCCCGGGCCCGCCTCCAGGTGGGACTCCTGGATGACCGAGCTTCTCATCCTATTTCTAAGGGAGAGCCCGGACATCCTGCTGAGGAAACTAATTTCGGCCGCTTGTATCTGCGATCTTGTTCTTTCAGTCACGACCCACAGCTTATGACCATAGGTGAGGGTAGGAACATAGATCAACCGGTTAATAGAGAACTTTGCTTTTTGGCTCAGCTCTTTCTTCGCCATTAAAGACCGATAAGAGTCTGCAGCACTGCAGAGTCCGCAGCACTGCAGACGCTGCACCGATCTGCCTGTTGATCTTCCGCTCCATTCTTCCCTCACTTGTGAACAAGACCCCAAGATACTTGAACTCTTCCACTTGGGGCAGGATGTCTTCCCCGACCCGGAAAGGGCCCTCCACCCTTTTCTGACTGAGGACCATCGTCTCAGATTTGGAGGTGCTGATTTTCATCCCAACCGCTTCAAGCTCGACTGCAAACTGCTCCAGTGAGAGTTAAGGTCACGGCTTGATGAAGCAATCATAACCACATTATCTGCAAAAAGCAGAGACGGAATGTTGAGGCCACCAAACCGGATTCCCTCAACACCTCGGCTTTACCTAGAAATGTTCTCTATGAAGGTAATGAACAGAATTGGTGACAAAGGGCAGCCTTTACGGAGTCCAACTCTCACTGGAAATGTATTCGACTTGTGACTGGCAATGCGGACGAAACTTCCCATCATGCCCTTCCAGGTCTCACTGTCATTGCCCGTGTGAGCGTTGAAGTCCCCCCAGCAAGGGTGCAGCACCCCGTACAAGGACTCCAAGAAGGGTGGGTACTCTGAGCTGCTTTGCTGCCACTATCAAATATTTTTACAATTGCTATTTGAAACAATAATCCCGTAGTTTAATCAATTAATTGGATAGAAATTTATTTTGCATTGTTGAAAAACAAAATGTGCTGGTAAGGTGCAGCTCCACTTAGGGTGGCCATCCTCACGTCCCACACTATGTTTGTATGTGTGGCATTAAAAGGCGACGCCTGGCCTGGTGAGTGATGCGGGAGTCAGCGAATGAGAGTGTAGAGTTTGGTTGTTGAAAGCTCAGGTTAGCAGCTGGCTGTGAACTGGTGAACTGTTAGCCAATCTTTGTGTTGAGTGTGTGGGTGTATTATTATGTGTATACAGTGGAAGTTCGATAAAACCGATCCTGATATAACTGATATCAGATAAAACGGACCGTCGAGACTGAACAGTGTGTCCAAAAATAGTTTCCATTTTTCACTTAAGCTGCCGTATGTTAAGTATGTTAGTACTAGAATTGACTGCTGTTGTTTAATGACGCTGTGGCGCAATGCAGGCAGACAATAGGACTGATGTATTGTCGGATCCAGTTCCAAAAGACGTGCCTCCCGTGCCTATGTGTCAAGCTGTTCGCCTTTGGCAACCTATTTGGAACAAGGAAGCACACTAATTCCTTGCGGCTCTTGGAAACGACTCACCTATGATGAGTATTGTATGTTAACGTAACCATGACCAAGCACACCGGCATGGTAAGTTTGGATAAAATGTGAAACTTTCAAATATTTTCAAGCTTTTTATTTTATATTTATTTAAAATAACTTTGTACTTTAAATGACATTTTAGGGCATGAAAAAAGCCTTCAAAACAATAATTTTGTACTGTACAGTAATATGGGTGCATATGGCCTAAAAATGTGCCTCAATGTAATGGCGAATCGGTTATATCGGACGAACCCCCACCCATATTAGTCCTAAATTCTAATTCTTGGTGGGAAGCAATATTAAATTAGCTGACATTGATACCTTGTGTGGATGAATGTAAACGTGCTGTTGTGTAAACCAGTTCTGCTTTGCAGTAGAGAAATTGCAGTTAATCTTATTTTTAAGTGCAAAATGATCCCAAATTTTGGACATTGTCTTATGCACATTGATTGTTATAAGGATTTTCTTTTGGCTCATAGGTAGAAACCCAGTTTTTAGCATGTTCTACTGCTGGATTGACCATCTCTCTTGCTTTTTCTAGTATTCAAAAGACAGCGTTTAGATGGTCGAAAACAAAAGCCGTAAGAAGCACCAGCAGCATTGTAGCAACTATTATATGGCAATAGTGTTGCAGTTGATGTTGTCTGTTGAACGCAGAAAGGCAGGATTTTTGGTAATGAGCCTGCAGGAGTGTCAATGAAGTTTTAAAAGGAAACGGTCACAATGGTATGAAAAGGATGACCATAAACACTTCCTTTCTGGCTAATTTCAGTGGTAGCATGGAGCCAGCTTTCCACAGAGGAGACCTCCTCTTTCTCACCAACCGTGTGGAGGACCCCATCCGAGTGGGCGAGATCGTGGTCTTCAGGATAGAAGGCCGAGAGATCCCAATTGTACACAGAGTTTTAAAGGTTCATGAAAAGTAAGACTGAATTACGCTTGCAGATGACTCGAATGCTAAAGTCATGGGACTTAAATCATACGTTTCTGTTTCTAGGGAAAATGGAGACATTAAGTTTTTGACCAAAGGGGACAATAACGCTGTGGATGATCGAGGTCTGTATAAGCAGGGACAACACTGGCTCGAGAAGAAGGACGTGGTGGGGCGAGCGCGGGGGTAACAAAACCTTCTATATTTCCCCTTTTTAAAGTCATTTTCCATCAGTAATCTTAGATTTTAACATTTGTCTATCATACAGACTTTGAGTCAACCAGTTAGTAAACCACATGGTATGGTATACTCTCAAAGTTTCAAGAAATCTTTTAATAAAAGATTCATACTACTTATAGATATTGAGATAAAAATACAGTACGGTAGAAGCGCAAGGGTATTTCTTGTAAAAAAATAATGGAAATACAGTGGTACCTTGAGGTAAGCGTTTAATTTGTTTGATGACCACGCCTGTAGTTCAAAACACTTGTATCTCAAATCATATTTCCCCATTAAAATGAATGGCAGTGCAGTTTAGCCGTTCTGCCTCCCTAAATTTTATTTTTTTAACAAGGAAAATTATTGTCCTAGAAACATTGAGTAATAACATAATTGAATACAATGTAAAGAATAAAAAATGTTTGCATCATGATGTAATGCTGCAATACAATTTATTGTGGCACTCGTTCAGGTGTGCCTGCCTTCGCCACTGGGAAGTAGTACAATGCTACAGTCACTCACAATTATAGTAGTCGTCGTAGAAGATTCTTCTTCGTTCATTTCTGCATGACTGTTACACTGCCCCCTGCGATTGGCAGGCGACCAGTTCAGGGTGTACCCCACGTCTCGCCCAGACTCTGCTGGGATAGGCTCCAGCACCCCCATGACCCCAGGGAGAATAAGCGGTACGGAAAATGAATGAGTGAATATTATACTGCCTCCCGATGGCCAAGGTGGACATGGCATATTTAATTGGATTGCAGCATTAAATCATGATGGACAAACTGTTTAATTATTTACATTTTATTTGTTATTATCATTATCATTTTTCTAGAGCTCTTTGGTTTTGGCCATAGTGGCATTTGGAGTGTGACTGTTTGAGGTTGTGGACAGGTGTCTCTTATACTGATAACGAGTTCAAACAGGTGCCATCAATACACTTAATGATTGGAGGACAGAGGACCCTCTTAAAGAATATGTTACAGGTCTGTGAGAGCTAGAAATCTTGCTTGTTTATAGGTGACCAAATACTTATTTTAGCAAAGAATTGACCAATTAAATCATTAAAAATCAGACAATGTGATTTTCTGGATTCTTATTTATTTTATTTTTTTTCCTCATTTTGTCTTTCATAGGTGAGGTATACCTATGATGAAAATTACAGGTCTCTCATCTTTTTAAGTGGGAGAACTTGTACAATTGGTGGCTGACTAAATACGTTTTTGCCCACTGTATGTGTTTTGCGACTTCATGACACGACAGCTTAGCAATTAAAAGTTAATTTCCATTGAACAAGATTTGGATTAAGGGTAGATTCATCCTCTTCATACATGTTTTCCCTCACACATGGGAGCCAAATCAAGGGTAGCTGACACTGAACGTTTCCTTCACGTCATGCGTTCGCATCCCCATGAGGCTGACCGACCTTGTTTTCTCATTTTATTCAGCGTCTTAAGAAGAATTTCCTAAACCCTAGTACACCATAAAAGGATGTCAGGCTTTCATCTCAAGCGGGGTTTTCACAAGTGATCTTGGCCAAGTTTTTTTTTTTTTTTTTTTTTTTTTTTTTTTAAGAAGTCAAGCAAGTATTATTAGCATTACTTAATTTAACAAGTAAAACTCATTGAGCTAAAAAAAAAAAAAAAGTTATTTTTCCAAAAGTGACCTGACCAAAGACAACTTTAAATGCATTACAATTTTATCAATGTACTGTACTGTGGAGCTGACTCATCCGTTGTCTTTTCTCCAGGTTTGTGCCGTATATTGGAATTGTCACCATCCTCATGAACGACTACCCCAAGTTCAAAGTAGGTTTGACAACTTATTCGCCAACTTAATGTATCAGTGTAATCTTCTAATGTCTGTGCCTTGTCCTTGCGCAGTATGCCGTTCTCTTCATGTTGGGTCTCTTCGTGCTGGTCCACCGGGAGTGAAATCTATGTCCAGGAAAGAGAGGGAAAAAAACAAAACCTCAAGTCATGGCTCTTTCAACACAGCAATTGAGTTCCACTCTGTCCAACTTTTCTTTTTGTACCATTTGTTAAAGCATTTTGTAGAAATGGGAATAGCTTTAAAAATATTTTTGTGAGGGAACAAGGCTATTACTATTAATAATAATATTATTATTTTCAAGTGGAGCATTCTTAAACATGGTTTAAGCACTGCTTTTGCTTGTCTACTTATTGTCTTTGAAAAAAAACAGATGTGAAGTATTTTATGACGACAGTGCCACCAGAAAGTATACACACACCTTCATGTTTTCCGCATTTTGCTGTTACAGACTTACTCTAAGGCTGCTTTGAGTATAGCTTTCTTTTGAAAAAAAATCTACATAAAATATCCCATAATGACAAAGTAAAAACATATCTTCAGACATTTGTGTAAATTTATAAAAAATGTAAACATTCAAAGATAGTTACAGAACATAGCCATTCACACCCTTTGTTATGACACTCAAACTTAATCTCAGGTGCATCTGATTTCCACTGATCATCCTTGAGATGCTTCTCCAACTTGGAGTCCACCTGTGGTAAATTCAGCTGATTGCACATCATTTGGAATGGCACACACATGTCCGTATAAGGTCTCCTAGTTTGCAGTGCATATCAGAACAGAAACCAAGCAACAAAGTCTAAGGAATTGTCTGCAGACCTCTGAGACCGGATTGTATCAAGGCACAAATCTGGGGAAGGATACAAAAGAATTCCATCAGCATTGAAGGTCCCGAAAGGCACTGTGGTCTCGATTATTTGGAAGTGGAAGAAGTTTGGAATCACCAGGTTCCTTCCTTAATATGGCCAGCTGACCAAATAGAACTTTTTGGCCTTCATTGCAAGCGTCAGATCTGGAGAAGAGGAGGCCCTGCTCTGTATCTGTATGTGTTCACTGTGATGGATTAAATGCAGAGAACAAATTTTGTGTACATGCATGCATGTTCATGACAATAAAAGGTGATTATCTCTTCTTTTAAAAATGGCTGCCCACTGACGCTGCCCATCCAACCTGGCTGACCTTAAGAGGATCTGCACGGAAGAATGGGAGAAAATGTCCCAAAACAGGTGTGCCAATCTCTTAGACGTACCCAGGAAGACCTGAGGCTGTGATTGCTGCCAAACGTGCGTCAATAAAATATTAAGCCAAGCGTGTGAATACTTATGTACCTATTATGTTTACATTTAAACAAATTTGCAACACTGTCTGAAAATGTTTTTTCTTTTACTTTGTCATTATGGGATGTTTTTTATGTATGTTTTTTTTTAAAGAAAACTACTCAAACCAGCTTCAGAAAAAGTATAACATAGCAAAATGTGGAAAAAGTGAATGGGTGTGAATACCTTCTGGTGGCACTGTAAATATGAACATTATTAAATATGGAATCTGGTTACCATCCAACATGAAGTGTTTTTTTCCCCATGTTGCTAGAAAATAGTTAATGAACTAAGCCTTGTGCTGAATGTAATATGTTGCTGAAAAATAGTTATGAACATTGAAAGGTTGTCAGTCATTTTCTGGTAGAGCTAGATGATTTTCCTGTTCTCAGAAACATTGAGTAGAATCCTGTAAATTGTAAAAACAAAACAAAAAAAAAAACATTGTTGCCAATACCAGTAGTATTTTTAAAATTTGCGCTAGCTCTGTTTTATTTTTTTTTTTACAAAATCACATTTTCATTCCATCATGTCATCCATGGTCTGAAGACTTGTATTTTTAAACAGTGACGCTCATGTTGCTGGAAAATAGTTATTTTGAACTTGGTAATTCATTGCGAATGTTCAATAGTTTCCCTACAAAATAATGCTCTGTAATTAGTAAACTGACATTTTTTTCTTAAACAATTTCTGATAGACAATGTGCTTGAGCTACTTCTAATTGGTCCTGGAGGATGCATCTGGGATTAGCCTTTGAAGTTGGTAATACTGAAAAATGAAGTGAAACAGACAATCATTTTAGTCAATTCTTTTCCAGAATGAGAGTGCTTAAAGAGGAGGATGCTATTCATGTGGCACAGCTTGAAGCAGGGATCTGGTGCAGGTGGAGATGGGCTTGGCTTAAATTGGAGGCCAAAACAAAAAAGCAAAGAAATTAGGCAAATTTAATTTTAATCTTAAATTTGTACATCAACATATACTTGGTGTAAGTACAATGTGTAAATAATTGTTTTGCATGAAGAAAATTTGTTTATTTTTCCTTATAGTACTCTTCCAGATTGCTTAATTTATTTTAAAATTAAAAAAATTATCTGCGGTGGCCCGGGGGATCCCGCCAGACCCCATACAAGGTTGTTGTTGGCTTTTTGTCACCTTTTTCATGCATTTGGTGTGTGCATGTCTTGAGTTGAATCATGAACATATTTGAAGTCAATCAGCTTGATTACTGCTTCGATGCTAATCATACAGTTACAGAATACTGTACGTGTCGATGTCAAGTCTTAACATGAAACAATTTTGTCAAATGCCTGAGATCCAAATCAATTGATTTGAAGCCCTTGAGTTTTGAGTGAAATTGATTAGCGGATGTCCTCATACCTCACACTGTTTTCTATTGTTTGTGTTTTCCTTTTTTGCTGCATTCCCCAAAGTAATAACGTGATGCCAGATTACCCAGGGGCCTTCATCTCAAGTGACCTTTACACCTGCGTCTACAGATACTTTCTCCTGCGCCCCTCGCCTCCCCCTCCCCCAATACAACAGCATCGCCACACATTAAAAACTAAATGAAGATAAGCTGTTCATTGAAACTGTGAACGTGTCACCAAAGATGACCAGATGGATTTCCACAGTCTTTTAATTGGGCTGACATTCAGCCATGTGTGTGTGTGTGTTTGTGTGAGAATAGCAAAGGTTATTCAAAGAGCAAGGTACACAGCTGAAGCATGCCATCGTTTCAGCTACAATGTGATGCAGAGTCAGTCTGTCTCAGCATCTTCTCGTATCCTCAGAACACCAGCGTGCTGATGAGAGCAGCGTGTTGCGACCACTCGAATGTCATGTGGCTCATTGTCATGGCCAGTCAGGGATCCTTTCTCCAAATGCTCCTGGGGGGAGGATACAAATTAGCCATGGATGCTACCTATTAATGGACATTACTCGACACGTATTATAGTTTGTAGTGATGTAGTATGGTTTTAAATCTGCATGTGCCAGGTCGGTGGTGCCTTATCTGTATGTGTGTCCATTGTTTGCTTCGGGTTTGCTTGGTTGGCACGTTCGCTTCATAGTTCTGAGGTTTGTGGTCTGACTCTGTGGCGTTTGCTTGCTGTCTCTGTGTTTGCATGGGTTTATTTTAGGTAGAGTAATTAGTTGTTGTTGTTTTTTTGTATAGTGTAATTTATCTCATAGATGTCACCACAGTACCTCATTGTTAGCACTTCTGCCTGACAGCAGAAAGGTTCTGGGTTCAAATATTGGCTCTCATGTTCTCCTTGTGCTCGTGTGGCTTTTCTCCAAGACCCCCGCTTCCTCCCTTGCCTTCAAAAAACAAACCTGTTGGTTGGGTCTGGGTGGGATGACCCTCTTCGTCGGTGGTTGTCCTGCCTAATGGGCCCGACCTGCAGGAGCCATGCCTCGTAATCACCCACTTAGCACACACTCACATCATTCACTGTATATATTTTTCTCAGTAAACACATCTGGGCACATACACATACCAAAGGGTTCCTGGGGGACTGGTATGGGATCGGGTTTCAGCACGTCTGTGCCGTTTCCCAGTTAAAAGTTAAAAAAAGCAATTAAACATAAAACAAATAAAAACAATACTACTAGAATTTTAAAAGAATTAAAATGATAAAACAGGTAAAAATCTCATTCTGATTAAAAATGGACCGTTTGGGGCTTGTCAAACGTGCAGAGGTTGGTGATTCCAAAGTGTGGGACCAGCATCAGAAAAAGCTCTATCATCACTGAGCTTCTGCGTAGACCTCGGTATCTAGCAGCTGCATGGTCAGCTAACCTGAGGCAAATTGTCAAAACTAGACAGATGACAAAAGATTTGCTTTCATTCATTGAGTGGGCGACCCAACTATTTGTATACAATAAATAAAAAGTCCATTTTCACTAACATGTCCACAAATCAGTGGTTTTCCCCACTTGCCTCTTGTAGTGATGTTGACGGTTGGACAAGTGTGGGTTGAAAAGTAATGATATTTTTGTAAAATGATTCACGTCATGGGGAATAAAACACATGATCAGCGGAGGGGGCGGGGCCAGGCCAGGAGGCTCCTATAAAAGTAGGATGGATGCTCCATCATTGAAGACACACACAGTCACACACTGTGCGAGATTCAGGGCACCATGAAGGGTCTGACGGTGAAAAACGTGTGCCGGTGTGGCTTATTGACTTGCTTTGTCTTCTTCTCTCTCGCTTCTATCAGCACAGCTGTTAGCTTTGACCTCACTGAGCTGAGGAATAAAGTGGCCAAAATTAAACTGAATCCCAGAGGGAACCTTTGGGCAACAGGTAAGTTCCGGCTTTAATTATAATGAAGTTGCTTTTGTATAGGAGCCAAGCTAATGTAATGTTCATGACGACTAATAAGAATGTTTACAATATTGTCATAATTAGGTCAATTCTTTTTGTAGTTTGTTTTCTTTTTTAACTCATGTTCTGTACTGTAGTGTTTACCGGCAATATTGAGAAAAATGCTCACATTAAATTGAAATCTTTTGGATTTTTTAAATTAAATAATTTTATTATTATTATTATAATCTTTTGATCCCAACTGCATTATTTAGATGAATCAACAGACTACTTTCCAACAGCCATCAGCATACTGAATAGCCAAAAACTAATGTTCTGGACTATAATGTTTACTATTGGTATTAAGATCTTTTTTTTTTAAATAAATGAAACATATTTTGCATTATTATTTATTTTATTTTAATATTACACAGTTTGCATTTAATATATTTTTGAAATACGGAATAATTTATTGTTAAAGAAACAGGTCATCAGCATACTAATGGACAAAAACTCAAACAGACATACTGCATGTGCATCTACTTACTGTAATGTTTATTTCAGCTATTATAGTGAGCTTATAGTAATAACAAAAATAAAACATTATTTCTTAAAAAAATACCTGATGTAATATTTATTACTCTCGTACTGTAAATGAAAAATAAATGCCTTATGGTTTTCTAATTGTAAAAGAGAAAAGTAGCATGCCTTTTATTTTATTATTCACACATTTATATTATTCCAAAAATGAACATTTTTCATAGGTGTCACTGTAAGTGTGAATGGTTGTCGATATGTGCCTTGCCTTGTGATTAACTGGTGGTTAGTCCAGCGTATAGCACACCTCTCGCTCAAGCTCAGCTAGGATAGGCTCCAGCTCACCCATGACCCTAATGACGGAAATACTACGGAAAACAAATGGCTGTTTGATTGTGGTTTATTGATTTTTAAAAAAAATTTTTGTTTAGGGCATTTCATGGGCAAGAAGAGTGTGATGGATACCCCGCTGCTCTCCTCCACTGAGGACCAGGGGGTGGGGGCCTTGGCGGTCTCCCAACCGTGGGGGCGCAGTAGCCTCAGTGAGCTTTTCCAGGACTTCCTGCGGGTAGCCATGCAAGCACAGATTGACTCGCAAGAGAGCCGCTTAAAAACTCAGGTTAGGGTCTGTTGCTTTCAGTGAAATTATAAAAGGATGCTGCATTTAAACATTGTTGTCATTGTTTTCCAAATTTTGGGGTATTATTGTCCAAATGTTTTTGTATTTTCCCTCATATTTATGTATTTTTTTCCCAATATTTTAGTATTTTTTCCAAATAGTTTTCCTATTTTTTCATTTTTGCTAATACTTTTACAGTTTCATATCAATAATTGATTTTTCTAGTATTTCAAAATGTATTCTTCATTAATTAACAAATGTATTTCCTTTTAGTTGTTTAAATTTTTTTTCGCTAATGTTCTTTATATATTTTTTCTTAATATTTTGCTATTTTCCACGAACATTTTTGTTTGTTTTATCCCAATATGTTTGGTATTTTTCTCATGTTTTGTATTTTGTACTTAATATTGATGTATTTTTCTCTGATTTCTGTAACTTTCTATTCTTCTAATATTTTTGGTATTTCTCCTAATGATTTTTGTACTTTTTACCCAGGTCTTTCATATTTTTCTAATATTTTTCTGTTTTGCCCCCTTATGTTTTTGTATTTTTTTTCCCCGATATTAATTTGTTTTATGAAGTAATTTTGTTTATTTGTGTACAGGGTAATTGAAAAGTAACTCCCTATTTTTAAGTACTTGTAATTTATTTCTGAACTATAATTCTTACAAGAAATGAACATGAGAAGAAAGTGTATTGCATGGAGTTTTATTTAAAATTCGATATGGGCGCCAGCATTAGCCACCAGTTTCTCAAGCTGCCTGGGAACCGCATTAACTGATTTCAGAAGGAAGTCTTGTGGGATTGCAGACATAACTTCTTGTATTCGCCCTTCAAGTTCTTCCAAAGTCGTTGGTTTGGTAGAATAGACTTGCTCCTTTAATTATGGAACATCCACAAAAAAATGAAAAAAATATTACATACACATATGAATAAATTATCCCATCCATCCATCCATCCATTTTCTGAGCCGCTTCTCCTCACTAGGGTCGCGGGCGTGCTGCAGCCTATCCCAGCTATCATCGGGCAGGAGGAGGGGTACACCCTGAACTGGCTGCCAGCCAATCGCAGGGCACATATAAACAAGCAACCATTCGCACTCACATTCACACCTACGGGCAATTTAGAGTTGTCAATTAACCTAGCATGCATGTTTTTGGGATGTGGGAGGAAACCGGAGTGCCCGGAGAACACCCAGGCAGGCACGGGGAGAACATGCAAACTCCACACAGGCGGGGCCGGGGCACCTCAGAACTGTGAGGCAGACGCTTTAACCAGCCTGAATAAATTATAAGTATTTTAAAATAGGGAGTTACTTTTTTCAATCACCCTGTATTTTCTCCACCATTCACCAGTCTAGGTTTTTGTTTTGTTTGTTTTTTCTTTCGAAAATTGCAGTATTTTTAGTATTCTACTTTTGTATTTTAAATCATAATTTGTGTATGTGTGTGTTCCCGCATGTGTGTGTGACAGGAGGCAGAGATGTTGATGAGGATTTTGGAAACCTACACACAGAGAAAGTGATGCACCGTGATGGCCATTACGGACAGTCCACTGCTCACAATGATTGTCATCGATTCTCATTTTTGTACCATTTGCAATACTGGATTTTTTTGTTTTGTTTTTCCAAATACGACAATATTTGATCTTGTTTGCTTATTTATAGTCAGTCATCAGTTCCACTGCTGTCACTCTGTGCTGATATGCAGGAAAAACAAGACCTCAGAGGATTGTAACATCATCTATTACCTATTGTGTGAGCTTCTTCCATTTTTCTGCACAAACACATCCAAAATAGTACTTGCACTGGGTACGGAACTTATTCAGACCCCCTTAAATTTTTCACTCTTTGTTATATTGCAGCCATTTGCTAAAATCATTTAAGCTCTTTTTTTCCTCAATAATGTACACACGGCGTCTTATATTGACAGAAAAAATAGAATTGACATTTTTGCAGATTTATTACAAAAGAAAAACTAAAATATCACAGAGCCATAAGTATTCAGACCCTTTGCTCAGTATTTAGTAGAAGCACCCTTTTGAGCTAATACAGCCATGAGTCTTTTGGGGAATGATGCAACAAGTTTTTCACACCTGGATTTGGAGATCATCTGCCATTCCTCCTTGCAGATCCTCTCCAGTTCTGTCAGGTTGGATGGGGAACATTGGTGGGAAGCCATTCTCAGGTCTTTCCAGAGATGCTCAATTGGGTTTAAGTCAGGGCTCTGGCTGGGCCATTCAAGAACAGCCACAGAGTTATTCTAGCTGTGTGCTTAGGGTCATTGTCTTGTTGGAAGGTGAACCTTGGGCCCAGTTTGAGGTCCTGAGCGCTCTGGAGAAGGTTTTCGTCCAGGATATCCCTATACTTGGCCACATTCATCTTTCCTTTGATTGCAACCAGTCGTCTTGTCCCTGCAGCTGAAAAACACCCCCACAGCATGATGCTGCCACTACCATGCTTCACTGTTGGGACTGTATTGGACAGGTGATGAGCAGTGCCTGGTTTTCTCCACACATACCGCTCAGAATTAAGAAGAAAAAGCCTATCCCAGCTATCAGGTCTCATCAGATAAGATAATCTTATTTCTCACCATCTTGGAGTCCTTCAGCCCTGACTGGTGGAGGGCTGCAGCGATGGTTGACTTACTAGAACTTTCTCCCATCTCCCGACTGCATCTCTGGAGCTCAGCCACAGTGATCTTTGGGTTCTTCTTAACCTCTCTCACCAAGGCTCTTCTACCCCATTGCTCAGAGTTGCCAGACGGCCAGCTCTCGAAAGGATTCTGGTCGTCCCAAACGTCTTCCATTTAAGGATTATGGAGACCACTGTGCTCTTAGGAACCTTAAATGCAGCAGTTTTTTGTTTTTTTTGTAACCTTGGCCAGATCTGTGCCTTGCCACAATTCTGTCTCTGAGCTCTTCAGGCAGTTCCTTTGACCTCATGATTCTCATTTGCTCTGACATGCACTGTGAGCTGTAAGGTCTTATATAGACAGGTATGTGGCTTTCCTAATCAAGTCCAATCAGTATAATCAAACACAGCTGGAGAACCATCTGAAGGATGATCAGAAGAAATGGACAGCACCCGAGTTACATATATGACTGTCACAGCAAAGGGTCTGAATACTTATGGTTGTGTTATATTTCAGTTTTGCTTTTTTAATAAATCTGCAAAAATTTCAATAATTCGTTTTTCTATGTCAATATGGGGTGCTGTGTGTACATTAATGAGGGGAAAAAAATAACTTCAATGATTTTTAGCAAATGGCTCCAATATAACAAAGAGTGAAAAATTTAAGGGGGTCTGAATACTTTCTGTACCCACTGTATATAGCATGTTCATTTTGGAGGCTTTAGTTCCTATTTAACTGCATATTGCGTCTATGTTTATCTCATATATACTGTATATATACAGTATGTGATGGCATTGTGATAAAATACAAACATGTTGCCAATAAAAGCACACAGATGGATAAAAGGTACTGCAATATGTTTTGCTCTTTTTCTTCTACATCAACCCAATATAACCCTATATGCTTATTTTACTAATCAGTCAGGAAAAGACATTGTAAGGACTAGTTAATCCAGCTTCCTCCCACATTCCAAAAGCATGCAAACTGGGTTCATTGAAGACTCAAACTAGATTTTTCCAACGGTGTGACTGAGAATAGTTGGTTGTCTACTTGTGCCCTGCGATTAACTTGGTGACCAGTCCTGGGTGTAACCTGCCTCCCACTCAAGGTCAGCTGGGATGTAAAGGGACTGTCAGGGATATAAATCAGGATTACCTCACACACACTACTGAAAAACAGTCATAAACAGTACACACTACTGAAATGCTTTCAAACAATATAGATTTTTTTTTTTTTGCTCAAATACATGACTGAAATGCTTTCTGACAACTGAAATGACAAACTACTGAATTCTCTCTCACACACTACTGAAACACTCTCACAGTACAGAAATACTCCCTTACCCACTACTGAAACTCTCACTACCACTGCTGAAACACTCTCTTACACACTACTGAAATGCTCTCAATCAATATCAAAATCCTCTCACACAACATTCTAAAATATGCTAATATTATATACAATACATTCTCCAATGTGTTTCAGTCGTGTGAAAGAGTGTTTTAATGTCTGTAAGCAATGAGTTGATGAAGTTACTTGGAGTCACATTAATGCCTTTCCTTTATAATGTATTCTTTTATTGTTCCATAGCTCTGGTGTGACTCCTCTGAGATCTCTAGCCTTGCTAATAGAAGCAAGCCATTGTTTGTCTTATCCAAGGATATTCCCAAGCAGGCGACCACAACTAGCTGGGTAGCTGGTGGGAATGTCCTGATTATGGAAATTTACTGAATCTTACTGCAGGACCTGCCTTGTAATCTGTCCTTTTTCAAGTTGCGGGGTCAGAGAGAGAGAGTGGGGAGCAAGAGGACAGCCGGCCATCTCGCCATCGCCCTCCTCTGCTTCTTCTTCATCCCTCTTCTTTCTACCTGCGTCTCTTTTTGTTTATATCATGTAAATAGCTCTTTATATTTACAAAAAAAACATAAAGACAAGATAGTTTCCTTAATTATTATTTATTATTATTATTAATTATTATTAATTATTCTACAAAAGAGGAATTTCCAACAGCATGTGTGCGAGGGGTAATCCTGAACAGGGATAGGCTGCAGCTCACCTATAACCCGAATGAGGACAAGAACTATAGAAATTGGATGGATGGATGTTTGGTAAGGTTGCTGTTGGCTTAATGTTTTGATACAGTATTAAATTAAGTGGCTGCATGGACAATTATTAGTGTCCTCTAATAACATGCATAAAAATGCCAATCCCAACAGGTTACGTATATGTTACTCACCATAACTCGCATTACGTCCACTTCCTTAGCCAACACAACACAAACCAACACACCCCTGAGGGCGAGTGGGAAAGGGTATAAAATTAAGTCTGGTGACTTTGAATTTACTTGATTAGCCATAAAGAGGACTCTTCCTCTCATGTGTTTATGTTAATGTCAGGATCTGCGAATCAAACGTGGTGAATAAACATGTCAGGAGTTCTTTATTTTCACAGCACACAGTGTACGCTGTGAAAATTCTAATTCAAGGATACTACCAGAAAAAGAATATGCTATTCCTGCAAACTCGTCATTCTGCTCACATCTTGACTGTGATGACTAAGTCAAACTGAAATTGTCATATCACAATTATCATGACCAAAAGGGTCCCAATGATCAGTACTATCATGATATGACTAAAAGAAATGTAAACAGACAAAAAAATAAAAATATAAAAATCACAGACAAAATTACCATATATTTTCATTTTGAGTAGAGAAAACAAAATTGGCAACACTATGTACTTTTTGACATTAGAAATTTTAAACATCAACAATCAAAGGGAATTTTCATGCATGCAAGACCCCATTGACATAATAACAAAGTTGGGACCAAGTCATTGCTTTGTAAGTCACAAGCCAGTCTCAAGTCTTTGCCGTCAAGTCCCGAGTCAAGTCCCAAGTCGAGTCAGGGAAGTCACAACTTGTAACTTGACTTTGAGTTCAACGTCTAGGATTTGCGACCTGACTTGGGACTTGGCTGTCTCGACTTGGGACTTGACTCGGGACTTGAAAGCAAAGAATTGAGACTGACTTGTGACATTTAAAGCAATGACTTGGTCCCACCTCTACATAATAAACTAAATAGATTTTGGCCAATGAATAGACATACTGGATATTTGAACATAAACAACAAAATTCTATCAAAAAATGATTATTATCCATCAAGCTAGTGCAACTGTTAAAAAGATGCAATTCCAGGACTCTAATTTCAAATTATGGTATTTACAAGGAGCGGCACGGTGGCCGACTGGTTAGAGCGTCAGCCTCACAGTTCTGAGGAGTGGGGTTCAATCCCCGGTCCCGCCTGTGTGGAGTTTGCATGTTCTCCCCGTGCCTGCGTGGGTTTTCTCCGGGCACTCCGGTTTCCTCCCACATCCCAAAAACATGCATTAATTGGGGACTCTAAATTGCCCGTAGGCATGACTGTGAGTGCGAATGGTTGTTTGTTCCTATGTGCCCTGCGATTGGCTGGCAACCAGTTCAGGGTGTACCCCGCCTCCTGCCCGATGATAGCTGGGATAGGCTCCAGCACGCCCGCGACCCTAGTGAGGAGAAGTGGCTAAGAAAATGGATGGATGGATGGATGGATGGGTATTTACAAGGCCCTAACCCCTAAATTGTAGTTGGCTCTATTTAAGCTTTTAAAAGACAATTTTTGTAAACTTTCTTGAGGCTCCAGACTGTAGGAATGCTCTGTTTCTACACTAGGCTGAAGTCAGGGATTCCTGCACCTCAGGGATAATTCCTCATTTTCTCTCCAGTGCAGAAGTGTGTGGACACACTCCAATTGGTTTTCTCCATGGAGTCACCTTCGTTATTGTTTACTTGCAACATGCACACAGATCACTACATGGTGACAGTCAAATCAATGATGCACTTGCAGTATAGACACGTAGGAGGTAAACATTTGTGCTCTGACTGCATCTGGGTGGGGAGTCTCAAGGGTCTCCAATAATTCCAGAAAAATTTGTTACATATGTTACTAGTTGCAAAAAGCGTCTGAATATTAAGTTGCTAAGCTTGCAACATTGCGTCAGTCTGTGCATCGTTCTGCCCTTCAAGGGGACAACACATTCCACTCAAGGCAGTAGGAATGATAATTCAAATTTGAAGCTCTAATGCTAACTGGGGTACAAATGATAAAGTTAAAGTTATTTTATTAACAAATTTCCGAATGATGACACAGATGCAGAAAGTTTTAACTCAGTTAAACTGCTGCCGGTAATATTGTGACACATGAATGATAGAGCACCCAAAGGGTGCTAATGTCCATGTTAAAAAAAAACAAAAAAAAACTCTTATGCCAAGATACTGCGTGAGTGAATATTTCAAGTCAGTCTGTGCATCTGAATAAAGGATTTCATCTGATGATGATTGTTAAATATGTATTAGTGATGATGATGTTGGGGGTTTCTTACCATATTATTTAAAAAACTGAATGTTCAATCATTTAAGTGCCAGTCTTGTGCTTGTGGTGATATACTACCACCTTCTGACCAAACACATTACATCAGTCAAAGCCTACCATTTTTGTTGCTTTGGATTTGAAGGTGTATTTATGAAGTGAGTTACAGTAAATTCATATTGCCTGAATGATTATTTTTTTGGGGGGATATATTTATTTTTTATGAGCAATTGATGTATTACATAAAATAATAACGTAACACATTACATGAGACCTGTAAAAAATAAAATAAAATAAAAGGATAGCAAATTCTTTCAAAAGAAAAAGATCGTGGACATAAGTGGACAAAATGAGTTTCCTCTGCAGGGTGTCCGAGATCTCCCTTCAAGATTGGGTGAAAAGCTCGGTCATCCGGGAGGTGCTCAGAGTCGAGCCGCTGCTCCTCCGCATCGAGAGGAGCCAGATGAGGTGGTTACGGCATCTGGTTAGGATGCCCCCGGACACCTCCCTGATGAGAGAAGTAGGTCCCGGGGAGACTAGAGAGACTGTCTCCGGGCTGGCCGGGACCGCCTTGGGATCCTCCAGGAAGAGCTGGACGAAATAATGGGGGGAGGCAAATCTCGGCTTCTTTGCTTAGGTTGCTGCCCCCGCGATCTGAACCTGGATAAGTGCAAGAAAATTAATGGATGCATAGAAATTTGGAAATTTTGGACATACTTGGCAAATAAAGATGATTTTGATTCTGATTCTGATTCTGAAATTCATTTAAGAATACAAAAAAAATACATTGGTGATATCTTAAACAGATAAATTAAATTGCATTAATTTCATATTTTCTCTATTTTAAATCAAGGATTTGTAGTACTTATGAAGTGAGCTAAAATCATATTGCTCTTAATAAGTCTTTACTTTTAAATAAATAAATAAATAATCTTTCACAAAATGATCCATAAATGTTATATTCCAACTACCAATAAATGCTTGTGCTTTCTGGTGTGACATCCATTCCACGTGACCATTGTTTCTCCCTCTGCCACGTTTTCATTGGTCCATCCCTTGAGAATCCGCATAGTGGGGCGGGTCCATCGAAGCCATTTTATTATCACAACAGAAAAGAAGTGCAGCAGGTGCATCGCTTTCTTTTTGTCTCAAGCAGAGACAACATCGATTTATATTAATATTTGTATCGAGTGAAAGATGGGCCAATGCGGGATTACGTCATCCAAAACCGTCTTGGTTTTCCTTAATCTCATTTTTTGGGTAAGCAAATTTGAGCACTATTGACTCGCGGTGCAGCATCAAGCTTGAGGGAGGACGGACCGATGTTATTAGCAAGCTAGCGCACTGCGACAGTGATGCGCGTTCTCACATTAGTTTAGTGGACGAGCCGCATTTTAGGTTATTATTTGGCAAAATAATCCGTAATGTAATAGTACGTAATCTCGCCAACAACGGGAGTCTGGCCGCAAAGTGCGTTGGGCGCCGACCTGACGTAACGTGGCAGCTGTTGACCTGCTGTTCTGCTAAAGGTAGCATGATGCTACATCCCATAATAAGACTCACTGGCCATCTGCACGGACTAATAACATCCAGTCTACGTTTATAATCTTAACAATACTTAGTTCAAGGGCAACAGAGGTCATTTAACAGTATAATTTAAAGGGAAAACAGTAAGTATTCTTCGGCCACGCCGCGGCCTCGAGCTGTCGTATAACGCCGTACTTTTTTTGTTTTGTTTTTCTCTCAATGATGGAAATATGTGTACAGTAATGGTATGTACTACAGGAATGAGGACATGGAACGAAATTGACAAGGATGTATGAATATATTGAAACCGAATTGATATGAATACATAAATATATAATCATTAACACTATAAAGGTTAGAGATTTGTTTTTGTGAGGAATGTTTATTTATTTTAATCAAATCGTGGTTGAAGGAATTGAAATACTCAACTGTAAGGGGAACTGTACAAATATGTTTTTAATGATGTTATACAAATCACTGGCGTAGGGGGAATCCTCGCATCTCCAAAACCATCACTTTTGAGGAAAGTGCCATTTTTGTTGAACCAGGAACATTGCATCTCCAAAGAGAACAAGCCATTTTCAACACTTAAGATTCGTCAATAATTTGTAAAAAATAACATGCCTACATGGGGATTGACCAGTAGTATTGATTGATGAAAAAATATTAAATTGACTAATTTTAGACATAGGAGGTTTCGGCCCAACGCCAGCATTATATTTATTTATTTTTATATGTATGCAAAAATAAATACATTATATTATATTAAGCCTACAAAATGAACATCCTATCTATCTATCTATCTATCCAAGAAAAAATTGCTAGTTGCAAAAAGCGTCTGAATACTAAGTTGCTAAGCTTGCAACACTGCGTCAGTCTGTGTATCGTTCTGCCCTTCAAGACAACACATTCCACTCAATGCAGTAGGAATGATAATTCAAATTTAAATCCCTAATGCTAACTGGGGTACAAATTTTAAAGTTATTTTATGAACAAATTTCCAGATGATGACACGCATGCAGAAACTTTTAACTCAGTTAAACTGCTGCCGGAAATAATGTTAATAGTGTGACACATGAATTACAACCCCAATTCCAATGAAGTTGGGACGTTGTGTTAAACATTAATAAAAACAGAATACAATTTTATATATATATATAAAATATATATATATCCTCCTTGAGCCGTCACCTTGTCGTGGTGGAGGGGTTTGTGTGTCCCAGTGATCCTAGGAGCTAAGTTGTCTGGGGCTTTATGCCCCTGGCAGGGTCACCCATGACAAACAGGTCCTAGGTGAGGGACCAGACAAAGCACGGCTCAAAGACCCCTAATGATGACGACAAACAATGGACTTCGTTTTCCCTTGCCCGGACGTGGGCCACCGGGGCCCCCCACTGGAGCCAGGCCTGGTGGTGGGGCTCGAAGGCGAGCGCCTGGTGGCCGGGCCTGCACCCATGGGGCCCGGCCGGGCACAGCCCGAAAGGGTAACGTGGGTCCCCCTTCCCATGGGCTCACCACCTGTGGGAGGGGCCATAGGGGTCGGGTGCAGTGTGAGCTGGGCGGTGGCCGAAGGCGGGGACCTTGGCGATCCGATCCCCGGCTACAGAAGCTGGCTCTAGGGACGTGGAATGTCACCTCTCTGGCAGGGAAGGAGCCCGAGCTGGTGTGTGAGGTCGAGAAGTTCCGACTCGATATAGTCGGACTCGCCTCCACACACACCTGGGGCTCTGGTACCAGTCCTCTCGAGAGGGGTTGGACTCTCTTCCACTCTGGAGTTGCCCATGGTGAGAGGCGCCGAGCAGGTGTGGGTATACTTATTGCCCCCCGGCTCGGCGCCTGTACGTTGGGGTTCACCCCGGTGGACGAGAGGGTAGCCTCCCTCCGCCTTCGGGTGGGGGGACGGGTCCTGACTGTTGTTTGTGCCTATGCACCAAACAGTAGTTCAGAGTACCCACCCTTTTTGGAGTCCTTGGAGGGGGTGCTGGAGAGCGCTCCCGCTGGGGACTCCATTGTTCTGTTGGGGGACTTCAATGCTCACGTGGGCAATGACAGTGAGACCTGGAAGGGCGCGATTGGGAGGAACGGCCCCCCCGATCAGAACCCGAGCGGTGTTCTGTTATTGGACTTCTGTGCTCGTCACGGATTGTCCATAACGAACACCATGTTCAAGCATAAGGGTGTCCACACGTGCACTTGGCACCAGGACACCCTAGGTCGCAGTTCGATGATCGACTTTGTGGTCGTGTCATCGGACTTGCGGCCGCATGTCTTGGACACTCGGGTGAAGAGAGGGGCGGAGCTGTCAACTGATCACCACCTGGTGGTGAGTTGGCTCCGATGGTGGGGGAAGATGCCGGTCCGACGTGGCAGGCCCAAACGTATTGTGAGGGTCTGCTGGGAACGTCTGGCAGAATCCCCTGTCAGAAGGAGTTTCAACTCCCACCTCCGACAGAACTTTGCTCATGTTCCGGGGGAGGCGGGGGACATCGAGTCCGAGTGGACCATGTTCCGCGCCTCCATTGCTGAGGCGGCCGACCGGAGCTGTGGCCGTAAGGTGGTCGGTGCCTGTCGTGGCGGCAATCCCCGAACCCGTTGGTGGACACCAACGGTGAGGGATGCCGTCAAGCTGAAGGAGTCCTATCGGGCCTTTTTGACCTGTGGGACTCCTGAGGCAGCTGATGGGTACCGGCTGGCCAAGCGGAATGCAGCTCTGGTGGTCGCTGAAGCAAAAACCCGGGCATGGGAGGAGTTCGGTGAGGCCATGGAGAAAGACTTCTGGACGGCTTCGAGGAAATTCTGGTCCACCATCCGACGTCTCAGGAGAGGAAAGCAGTGCACCACCAACACTGTGTATAGTGGGGATGGGGCGCTGCTGACCTCGACTCGGGACGTTGTGAGTCGGTGGGGAGAATACTTCGAAGACCTCCTCAATTCCACCGACACGCCTTCCCATGGGGAAGCAGAGTGTGGGTTCTCTGAGGTGGGCTCTCCTATCTCTGGGTTTGAGGTCACCGAGGTAGTTAAAAAGCTCCTCGGTGGCAGGGCCCCGGGGGTGGATGAGATTCGCCCGGAGTTCCTAAAGGCTCTGGATGTTGTGGGGCTGTCCTGGTTGACACGCCTCTGCAACATCGCGTGGACATCGGGGACAGTGCCTCTGGATTGGTAGACTGGGGTGGTGGTCCCCCTTTTTAAGAAGGGGGACCGGAGGGTGTGTTCCAACTACAGGGGGATCACACTGCTCAGCCTCCCTGGTAAGGTCTATTCAGGGGTGCTGGAGAGGAGGGTCCGTCGGGAAGTCGAATCTCAGATTCAGGAGGAGCAGTGTGGTTTTCGTCCTGGCCGTGGAACAGTGGACCAGCTCTACACCCTCGGCAGGGTCCTCGAGGGTGCATGGGAGTTCGCCCAACCAGTCTACATGTGTTTTGTGGACTTGGAGAAGGCGTTCGACCGTGTCCCTCGGGGAGTCCTGTGGAGAGTGCTTCGGGAGTATGGGGTACCGAACCCCCTGATACGGGCTGTTCGGTCCCTGTACGACCGGAGTCAGAGTTTGGTCCGCATATCCGGCAGTAAGTCGGACTCGTTCCCGGTGAGGGTTGGACTCCGCCAAGGCTGCCCTTTGTCGCCGATTCTGTTCATAACTTTTATGGACAGAATTTCTAGGCGCAGCCGAGGCGTAGAGGGGGTCCGGTTTGGTGGCCTCAGCATTGCATCTCTGCTTTTTGCAGATGATGTGGTTCTGTTGGCTTCATCAAGCCGTGACCTCCAACTCTCATTGGAGCAGTTCGCAGCCGAGTGTGAAGCGGCTGGGATGAGAATCAGCACCTCCAAATCTGAGACCATGGTCCTCAGTCGGGAAAGGGTGGCATGCCATCTCCAGGTCGGGGATGAGATCCTGCCCCAAGTGGAGGAATTCAAGTATCTTGGGGTCTTGTTCACGAGTGAGGGAAGAATGGAACGGGAGATCGACAGGCGGATCGGTGCAGCGTCTGCAGTGATGCGGACTTTGTATCGGTCCGTTGTGGTAAAGAAAGAGCTAAGCCGAAAGGCGAAGCTCTCAATTTACCGGTCGATCTTCATTCCTACCCTCACCTATGGTCATGAGCTGTGGCGTGACCGAAAGAACAAGATCCCGGATACAAGCGGCCGAAATGAGTTTCCTCCGCAGGGTGTCCGGGCTCTCCCTTAGAGATAGGGTGAGAAGCTCGGTCATCCGGGAGGATCTCAGAGTAGAGCCGCTACTCCTCCGAATTGCGAGGAGCCAGATGAGGTGGCTGGGGCATCTGATTCGGATGCCTCCCGGACGCCTCCCTGGTGAGGTGTTCCGGGCATGTCCCACCGGGAGGAGACCCCGGGGACGACCCAGGACGCGCTGGAGAGACTACATCCTTCGGCTGGCCTGGGAACGCCTTGGGATCCCCCCGGAAGAGCTGGATGAAGTGGCTGGGGAGAGGGTAGTCTGGGCGTCCCTGCTGAAGCTACTGCCCCCGCGACCCGACCCGGATAAGCGGTAGAGAATGGATGGATGGATGGAGATATATATATATATATATATATATATATATATATATAGATATATAGATAGATATATAGATAGACAGACAGATAGACAGATAGATAGATAGATATGTGCCCTGCGACTGGCTGGCAACCAGTTTAGGGTGTACCCTGCCTCCTGCCCGATGATAGCTGGGATAGGCTCCAGCACTCCCGCGACCCTTGTGAGGATAAGCGGCTCAGAGAATGGATGGATGGATGGATATATATATATATATATATTTACAACAAATAATGATCATAATTATAAAAATTATTATTAAACCTGTATATATTGTGATAATTTAACAGTATCATGAAATATATACAGTGGTGCCTTGACTTACTAGTTGACTTCGATCCGTGACCACGATTGACCACGAACTCAAAACACTTGTATCTCAAATCTTTTTCCCATTAAAATGAATGAAAACGACAATAACACATTCCAGCGCCCCAAAAAACACCAGCAACAAATGTAATGTTTTTAACAAGAAAAATGGCACGCTACCGTATTGTACTTTTTCAAAACACACAGTAATAACACAAATAAGATATCATTAATTAAACAGTTTGCATCATGACCATTCATTTGGCGTTGTGCTACTAATTCTGATGTACACGCCTTGGCCCCCTGGGGGCAGTATAAGACATACAGACATACTACACATAGATTTGATGATGAAACACAGAAGAATACCTTCACAAATAATCTGCAATACTATTAGTAATTTTTCGCAAAGGATAAAGAATATATGGCGGTGAGTATTGTTCTATGCTCTGTCTGCATGTGGCGCTACTGCTCGTGTTCAAATATAAGTTGTTTAAAGGTTTATAATTGCAACATTTCTGCTAATTTCATTCGTCTGTCTACGGTGTTTTGCATTGTGTGTTAGTATTAAGCTTTAGGACTTTTGTAAGGGCGGCACGGCGACTGGTTAGAGCGTCTGCCTCACAGTTCTGAGGACCGGGGTTCAATCCCCGGCCCTGCCTGTGTGGAGTTTGCATGTTCTCCCCGTGCCTGCGGGCACTCCGGTTTCCTCCCACATCCCAAAAAACATGCATGGGAAGTTAATTGAAGACTCTAAATTGCCCGTAGGTGTGTATGTGAGTGTGAATGGTTGTTTGTTTATATGTGCCTTGCGATTGGCTGGCAACCAGTTCAGGGTGTACCCCGCCTCCTGCCCGTTGATAGCTGGGATAGGCTCCAGCACTCCCGCGACCCTTGTGATGATAAGCGGCTCAGAAAATGGATGGATGGATGGATGGACGTTTGTAAGAAAGTTAATGGGTTTTTTGTTAAATACATGATGTGTATTTCTCTTTTGTTGTTGTTGTTCAACAAACCTCAACTGGGAGTGGCAATAACAGATTGAAGCAAGCACTTGGCAACTTTTTTTTGAAGAACTGCTTACTATGTGCCAAACTGCTGCTTGTCGTAAAGTTGTAAAGCCACCATTGCTAGCGCTCATAACTCAAATTTTTGCTCGCAACTCAAGACAAAAATCAGCCAAGCGACGACTCGTATCTCGAATCATTCTTAAGTCAAGGCACCACTGTAATATAATGTATAATATAGGTAATCTAGTCTACTGTAATGTCATGTGAGGCATTTATTTGAGTTGAGGCTTTTGTTTCGCGTAATGACAAACAAGATGACGCACCTGCCAATTAACTGCAATTTAACAGGTGTCTATAGGAGTGGAGCCCACTTTTTGACGAAAACATTTAGTGCCTGTTGTACGTTTTTAGCATTATACCAATTATCCTTTTACATCAAATGTATTATTGGACCAGCTCAATCTTTCTCTGAGTGGTGTAGTGCAACCTATGTGTGCATAATGAATTGACAGTGAGAATATGTTGAACTAAACATCTATATATATTTTTGTGAAGGCGGCGGCGGGCATTTTGTGCTACATTGGCGCATACGTGTTCATCACCTACGATGACTACGACCACTTCTTTGAGGATGTGTACACTCTGATCCCAGCCATCGTCATCATCGCCGTGGGCACGCTCCTCTTCGTCATTGGCCTGATCGGCTGCTGCGCCACCATACGTGAGAGCTCCTGTGGCCTGGCCACTGTGAGTGCGCACCTGTCCACCATGTCAGTTAAGAGCACAAACACCATGATTATTTATGAACTTTTTTTTTCCTCTATTCAGTTTGCTGCCATATTGCTCCTGGTCTTTGTAACAGAGTGTGTGGTGGTGGTGCTGGGCTACATCTACAGAGCAAAAGTAAGCTTCTTTATAGGTGTCTTAATGCTGCTCCCTACAGTTGACAAAAACTGCTGCAAAAAGTGCAAATCCGCAAATACCCTTCCCCAAAAATGCTTCTCAAAAGTGATGAGATCCTGACGGGCTGATACATTAATAATTGTGTATTCCAGGTGGAAGATGAGGTGAACCACTCCATCCAGAAGGTTTACAACGAGTACAACGGCACCAACACGGATGCTCCCAGTCGTGCTATCGATTATGTGCAGAGGCAGGTGAGGGGGAAAAAATATAACAAATACTCTTCATTATTTCTTGTCACAGTCTCAGTGGAGAAATGGTATTTCAATCTCTCTGTATGTATATAGTAACTGACAATAAAGTAAACCTTGACATTGTCACTCAGTTTTGTACTCAAGAGTTAATGCTAGGCATCTGTTGGAGGGGGACCTTTAGCTCTACAAACACAAATGTTGAATAGAATAAGCCCCCAGTATTCACGGGTGGATAGGGACAGAACCCTGCCAGCAATGGTGAAAAAAGGGAAGTAATTGATGCCCCCCAAGCTGTTTATAATTGCATGTATTACTAGTTTAAACTGTTAATATACCACAAACTATGATAGCAAAATCCTTCAAAATCATTACAACCTCATTTTACATGATCCTTAAAAACAAATAGCTTACAGATGGTTTTATTTAGAAAAAAAGCACCAGAAGTGCCACATGTACATTCTCTGTAACTTTCACTAACAACCTGACATATAGAGATGGTTGTCTCTCAGTCAAGATGTATCACTTTAATATACTTTCTTGACACCAATTTACTATACGTTCAGTGCAGTCTGGGTTATTTCCTTTTTTAGGCCTTTGGCGCCTACTTGTGGAATTTATGAGGAATTATAAAAAAGAGCACAAATACCGCAAATAGGTGACTTTGCAAAGAGCAAACCAGGGGGTGTGGGCCAGGGGCCACTCAGAAGTATTTACAAAAGTTGTCAATATGTCAATTGAAACTGGAGTTTCACAGAATATGAAATGCCAATTATGGCCAAAAAGCTGAGGCAGACGGGGGCGGAACTAATGTGCCTGGTATTTCCCTGGAATATAAATATGGATGCATCCAGTATTGTGGAGCGACCGCATGTCAAAATCCACAACATGAGGCAAGTCTCCACACTTCAAATTATCTGAGAGACTGTGATGTAGCTCCTTAGGTGCTGCTGTTTTGGTTAGCGACATAGTTCAACAGGATTTCGTAGGTCACTTTATTTTCCACATGTGAACAATGGCATCTATGAACTGTTATGAACTTATTACACTTAGTACCTGTTTACTCCACTACTGACCTGTGTAAACAATTCCTGTTTGTTGATTTAGCTGCATTGCTGCGGTATCCACAACTACTCGGACTGGAGGAACACTCACTGGTTCAGAGAGTCCAAAAACAACAGCGTTCCCATCAGCTGCTGCCAGCCCAACATCAGCAACTGCACCGGCACCCTCACCCGACCGGCATACCTCTACCAAGAGGTGCACACACACGCATGACAACAGTGTGTCTGTCAATTTTTTATTTTTTTTTGGCCTTCATTTTGTTTTAACTTACCTGTTTTGTTTGTTGTTTTAGGGTTGTGAAGCTCTGGTTGTGAAGAAGTTAAAGGAGATCATGATGTATGTCATTTGGGCTGCGTTAACTTTTGCATCTATACAGGTGAGGAGACACAAGTCACAAAACTTAATTTAGGTTTAACAAAATAGTGTGCAATTTTTTACTACTATTTAATGTATATATTGTCTTTTGTAAATGACTAATTGTATGTTCTACCTTGTGTGGTTCAGTGCTAGTGTGACAATTTGGAGGGGAAAAACAAATCACAAAACATTGACAATTTCACTGATTCCTAACAGTCCTCATTCAAACAAATTCAGACTTCTCTTAAATTAGATTGTCATGCTCTTAATATGCCAGCTATATTCTAATAAAGTAAAAAAAAATTCATCATATTGCAACTTTATTATATGCCCGTTTTTGTTATTAGATCTTTATTAGTGCAAATTTACATGTTCCTTATCAGGACTTTATTTTTGTAAAATTGCACTGTTTTAATATTCTGACTTTATTGGCTTTTTCTTATTTGTTGTTCTTGTAATATTACAACTTTATTTTTGTAAAATTACAAATATGTTTTTGTAATATTACGGCTGCTTCTTTTATAATTCTGACTTTATGGATGTAAAATGTTGATTTTCTTTATTTCCTTGTAATTATAGGACTTAATTCTCATAAAATTAAAATGTATTTCTCATACTATGACTTTATTCTCCAAAAGTTACAATGTAATTGTCTTAATATTACAAATTCACTGGTAATTTAAATCTTTTCTTGTGATTTTGACTTTATTATAGTAAAATGTATCCTTTAGTCTTGTAATTCCATTATTTAATTACTTTTTTGTGGCCCTAACAGTTCTTCTTAGATTTATATACCTATAGTTTTACTCTACAAAATCTGTTTAATCATGTGACAGCTGGTTTTTCGAAGTATAAATGTGTATACCACAAAGTTGTACAAACCGCCGCTGTGTGTCTACAGATGCTGGGCATGCTGTGTGCTTGTGTGGTGCTCTGTAGGCGGAGTCACGACCCGGCGTACGAGCTGCTTGTCACTACCAACAGCTACGCTTGAATAACTCTCATGGCCGGCATCGGAAGGAGAGCGTCACCACGTCACGGTAGATTTCAACAGTAGTTATATATTTAAACTCAAGTATACAAGCTCAAGCACACCTTGCACAATCCAATGAAGTAGCAAACACTGGCGACGTGGTCCCTACATGAGGAACCATGTATTTATTTATTTTAATATTCTTTTCCCGACACTGATATGCTTTAAAAAGCCAGCATATAAAAAATGGCAAACGGTATTATTTTGTCTTTGAAATATAGAAATGATCTCATTCAGACAGAATGGCAAAAAAAAAATAAAAAAAATAAAATGTAATGGGTGCTTATGTGTTACGTTATGGTTGAATGTGTGTAGGGCCAATGTGCACTCATGAGAATTTAGTAGGAAATTGAACAAAAAGTTAATGTCTTCATCCTGGTTGAAATCGCATAAAGCCCTGCATTAATGCGCTTTAAATCATTGGCGTCTGTGCAACCTGGGCCTTCAGTAGGGACATACCCAACTTAATTCACCTTTTAATATCACCACTATCACACTGCAGTTATCGAAACCATAAGTACTATTAAAAAAAACAAAAAAAACGCAATTTAATAGCACACAACTCTGCCACATGCATCATCTAGGGGAGTCCAGGGTCAATATTTATCTAATAACATGACAAAAAAAAAACCATAAAAAAATTTCATAACACATGATGATAACTATGGGGGAGAAGCTCGGTCATTCGTGAGAAGCTCAAAGTCAAGCTGCTGCTCCTCTGTATGGAGAGAAGCCGGATTAGGTGGCTCGGGCAACTGGTTAGGATACCCCCCTGGACGTCTCCCTAGTGAGGTGTTCCGGGCACATTCCGCTGGGGAGGCTATGTCTCCCGGTTGGCTTGGGAACGCCTCGGAATTCCCCCAGAAGAGTTGGACAAAATGGCCGGAGAGAGGGAAGTCTAGGCATCCCTGCCTAAACTGCTGCCCCCGCGACCCAAGCCTGGAAAAGCGGAAGAAGATGGAAATATGGATGGAATGATGATATTAACCAGACATGCTGATTATTACATGCATTAATGTGTGCAGATAGCTACACTTGTTTTGCTAGTCTAACTTGGTTTGCTCCAACTATCAACTACCGGAGACAAATTCCTTGTGTGTTTTTTGGACATACTTGGCAAATAAAGATAATTCTGATTCTGACCAACCGATCAGAGAGTGGAGAAATACTGACTCACAGCTTGCTGGCCCTGCAAGGAGATTTTTAAATCTGGTTGGCTGAAGGAACAGTCTCATTGATAATATAGTTTGAGTCACATCAGCCAGCAACACTGATTGTGAAGGCCCTGGGCAGATTAGCTTGACAACACAGCACATAGAGGCTGCAATCTGATTGGACAAAACAATCTAATATCCACATACACGTACTGGAAGCATTGCAGCCAAGAAAGTGCTATAAAATTAAGAGAATGGACTGTTTATGTTACGGACGTCTCTAGTGCTGCAGATGTGGACCCAAAAGCGAACAGGAGTCGTATGGTTAGAGTGGATGTTTTGTTTAATATATCAGGGGAGATTACGTGTACAGAATCACAGGGCGAACGGTAATTGGGTGGGTTGCTGGGGCTAGGCAGGAAACCTGATCACAAGGGCCGAGGGGATTCTTGTGGCGGTTGAGGAGTAGAGAGACTCGAGGAGACAATGCGAAGGCTGGGTGAGGGACACAGCACTGGCACTGGTGGAGAAAAAACGGAATCAAAACCAGGTATTCTCAGACAAAAAGGTTATACAGGAAACAGGCGTGATGGCCGAAGTACCACTTGTGGAAGCGGAAGTCATCTGGCTGTTGCTGTTCGTTGATCCGGCAGGATCTTTAAACCCAGTTGATTGCGGATTGGTTGCAGGTGCGCAAGAATGAGTATCCCTCCAGAAGCTGCCCAGTCTGAAACAATAAAACAAACTACAAGCAGTGTGGTGCAGGAAATGAGCCCACCAAAATATGACAAGGCTGTGCCGAACCACCACAGTTTAGAATACATTTGAATAATTTCATGGAACAAGTATTAGAATTTAGGCTGTAAATGCAGGCCAGTGCTTTTGATAGTATTTAGGCCAGCAGAGATGTCCTAAATTTTCTTTCATTGAAGCTTCCCAATACACTTCAAACATGACAGACGTACTCCACAAAGGTTAAACCATGGCAGACGTGCTGCAGTCAAAATCCCGTAGAGTGGAATAGCTAAAGTTATATTTTATATTTATATATTTTCCTGGGTCGAACTGTCACCATCATTAAATGTTTAAATTGTCATACAAGTGTAAAAACAAGTGAACTCTTATTAATATTAAAGGTCCCATATTTGAGCTATTACACCTCCATAGAGTGACTCTCTAACATGGACTTCGTATAACAGTGTCAATTTAATTTCAAAAAGCACCTTTGTTGTGTCATACGATTGTCCAAAAAAGGCCTCTCTGATAGCTACTTCTGTTCGACCCAGTTTTGTGTCCGTTGTGTCCATATCTGGCTAAGACCGCCTCCTATCCCCTGATTGGTTGCCTCTGTGTTGAAGACCCACTTGTGAGAGCACACGTGTTTATGTTGACAGCACTGGCTTAGGAACGGAGAGGTAGTGATGTAGATGAGTTCGAATAACTTCGAATGACCTGATTTCAGGGCCTCTCTAGAAAAATGTCTAGAACATTGTATCATATTTCACGTTTGCTGAGGCACCACAGAGCCAATATAACATCCCACACACAAGAATCCCCCCCCCCAAAAAAACACTACTTTTCTAAAACGTGTGCAATTCTTAGCCAGTCAAACAGCCACTAGCACTATTAGCTAACGTTAGCAGTTGACTCAGCTGCCTGGACTTGATCATCTTTTCCGCCTCTGCATCTTCACTCATGCTTCGAAAAATCCCTTGTTCTTGTCTTAAGAACTCTTGTTGAGGCTTGTCCTTCTTTTGGAAATGGTGTTGAAGCTGGTTGAGATGAAGTCCTGTGAGATTTGTTGGCATCACAAATGACAGCAGTTTGTGCAACGTTAGATGCATAAGTTTTTAAGAAAAAAAAAAAAATAAGAAACCAACTTTCAAAGTACTTAAGTGCTTAAGGCAGACCTTGGTAACATGGGAGTCAATGCAAAACTAATAATTGCAGCGTGTTGTACAAAATCCTACTAAATTTGAGTGAGAACACTGCAGTCTGTATGTGGGATCTTTTTTCTTATGTGCTACTTTGTACAGTGATTGGAGCTTTTGAGACATTTTGTGGTTGGGGGGGAAAAAAATAACAAAAATGTTTTTTTTGTGTTTTTGTTAACCCCCCCACCCCAAAAAAATGAAAATTTAGCAGTGAAGCAGATACTTTATTTTTACTGTTTTATTTTCATGCTGTGAATTTAATTCAGAATCCACTTCACTGTTGAGGCACTGTGAATATATATATATATATATATATATATATATATATATATATGTATATATATATATATATATATGTATATATATATATATGTGAATATATATATATATATATATATATATATATATATATATGTATATATATATATATATGTGAATATATATATATATATACATATATATATATGTATATATATATATATATATGTGAATATATATATATATATATATATATATATATATATATATATATATATAAATAAATAAATAAAGTGTGAGCCAGTTGAATCCCCAGTGTTGGAAGTGGGTGTGTAACAAATATTAAGCATACCCTTGTGTTTCCGCTATTTAGTTTGTTAGTTATACGCCCACTGGTAGGAATGACTTATTTTATATGTAGTTATTTTTATGTGAAATTGTGATGTTTTCATTTTCTTGGAGCTGTTACATATGTTGGACCCAAAATATTTTGCTGGACCTGTGGGGAAAAAAAAAATGGTAACAACAAAATTGTGTATATCTTTGAACAGGAAACAAATAAAGTCATACATTTCAATTTGACTGTTTCTCATTTATTCTGTTTTACTTATGAGTTGAAACACATGTAAAAAAAAATATTTTTAACACATGCAAAAATACATTGAAAGATTTGAATAAAACAACAACAAAAAAAACTGCTTCCGTGCTAAAGTGATGGCAGGTGACTGCTCACCCTGGCCAACTCACTCCAGTAAAATACTGACTTATGCACCAGCGGGATAATATGGCCCTATGTGAATACTGTTTGAAAAACTAAGGTTAATACTGTATGATCGCTATGGACCGCACACAACGCTGAGCAATATTGTGGTTGTACAGCACTTTGTTATAGCTGCGGTTGCTGTCAAAGTGCTAAAAAGAAAAACTGAAACATCACACAACCATAAGTATTCAGGCCCTTTGCTGTGACACTCATATATTTAACTCTGGTGCTGTCCATTTCTTCTGATCATCGTTGAGATGGTTCTACACCTTCATTGGAGTCCAGCTGTGTTTGATTATACTGATTGGACTTGATTAGGAGAGCCACACCTGTCCATATAAGACCTTACAGCTCACAGTGCGTATCAGAGCAAATAAGAATCATGAGGTCAAAGGAACTGCCTGAAGAGCTGTGACATTTCAATTTTTCCTTTTTAATAAATCTTTTTCTGTCAATATGGGATGCTGTGTGTACACTAATGTGGGAAAAAAATAACAGCAAATGGCTGTAATATAAAAAAGAGTGACCATTTTAAGGGGATCTGAATACTTTCCGTACCCACTGTATATACAGCAGCTGAAATAAGTATTTAACACATAACCATTTTTCTCACTAAATATACTTCCAAAAGGTGCTAATGTTACCAGATGTTGGGAACAACCAAAGTAATCCAAGCATACAAAGAAAGTAGAACAAATAAGATCAGAACTTAAGTTGTGTAATAATGTGAAATGACACAGGGAAAAAGTATTGAACACGTCCACTGGTATTTATTTAATTTTTTGGTACAAAAGCTTTTGTTTGCAATGACAGCTTCAAGACTCCTCCTGTATGGAGAAACTAGTCGCACGCGTTGCTCTGGTGTGATTTTGGCCCATTCCTCCACACAAAAGCAGTCTTTAAATCTTGAAGGTTCTGTGGCCTTCTTTAATGGTCCTTGAGTTTCGGTTCTTTCCATAGATGTTCGATTGGATTCAAGTCAGGCGATTGGCTGGGCCATTCTCGCAGCTTTATTTTTTTTTTCTTTGAAACCAATTGAGAGTTTCCTTGGCAGTATGTTTTGGATCATTATCCTGCTGAAATGTCTACCCTCATTTCATTTTCATCATCCTCTGAGATGGCAGCAGATTTTTGTCAAGAATGTCTTTGTAGATTTCCCCATTCAATCCATAAGATGCAATGATAGCAGTCTTTTTCAAGAGCATAAAGAATATATGACTGAATTCATTCTACTCAAACATGTCCAAATAGCAAAATGAAAGCAAGTGGTCTATAGAGAGGTATAGTGTCGGTTTCCTCTTCGAAGAGCACAACCCATCGCCCAGCCGCCGAGCTAACGTGCCGCCAGCTAGCTGGTCACAACGCGGCGGAGGGAGCTCCTCGTCGGCGGCGCACGAAGGACGAAGTGACTGAATCTGCCGGCTCCGTCGAAGACTAAGCCCAGCCGCGCACAGAGCACAACCCGTCGCCCAGGTGTGAGGGAACCGGCCGGCGCGGCGGACCTTTTGGCGAGGCAGCGAAGTCCGCCGGTGTGAAACGCGTCCTCCTCTTTCTACTCGGCTAACCTCGCTAGCCGCCGAGCTAACGTGCCGCCAGCTAGCTGGTCACAACGCGGCGGAGGGAGCTCCTCGTCGGCGGCGCACGAAGGACGAAGTGACTGAATCTGCCGGCTCCGTCGAAGACTAAGCCCAGCCGCGCACAGGCAAGTGTTATCATGTGTGCCAATGGGCCTCCACCTCTGACGGCTGGGCCTACTCCACCACCGACGGCTGGGTCTCCTCCACCACCAAAGACGGCTGGGCCTCCACCACCACCAACGACGGCTGGGCCTCCACCACCACCAAAGACGGCTGGGCCTCCACCACCACCAACGACGGCTGGGCCTCCACCACCACCACCACCGACGGCTGAGCCTCCACCACCACCACCGACGGCTGAGCCTCCACCACCACCACCGACGGCTGGGCCTCCACCACCACCACCGACGGCTGGGCCTCCACCACCACCACCGACGGCTGGGCCTCCACCACCACCACCGACGGCTGGGCCTCCACCACCACCACCACCGACGGCTGGGCCTCCACCACCACCACCACCGACGGCTGGGCCTCCACCACCACCACCACCGACGGCTGATGCGGAAGCTGGCAGCGTAAAGCTATATGCAAACATTGCCAATAAAAGAAACAGGGGGCTGCCAAACCCCGCAATACTAAAGCACCGGAAATGGAGGGCGTTCCAAACCGTTAATAACTCTAAATTAATATGGGACTCAACACGTAAACCAAAAGGCATTCTTTGTGCACATTTAAATATACGAAGCATTTTAACGAAAAGTGATCAGGTCAATCACCTTCTCACTGACTCAAATATTGACTTCCTCTGCCTATCTGAGACATGGCTCCATGAATCTTCGCCCTCAGCAATACTATCTGTACCTGGTTATAAAATGTTTAGAAACGACAGACAGGGTTCTAAGGGAGGAGGTGTTATGATTTATGCCAAGGTCACTTTTAATTGTAATGAAATACATGTTACAGATGAGAATGGATTAGAATTTCTTGGACTAACTGTTTCTTTGTCACAGCAAATGTCTTTTATTCTTGTAGTTATTTATAGGCCTCCCTCATCAAATGCCGCTTTCTATGAAAAGCTGGAAATGTTACTGAAACAACTCAATCTTGCAAAAGAGGTGATAATAATGGGTGACCTAAATGTTAATTGGGAAGTTAACAAAGTTAGGAAAAAATTGAAAAGGGTTATGGATGATATGGATATGACTCAGGTTATTAATGGCCCTACGAGAATTACAAACTCCACCCGAACTCAGATTGATCTAGCCTTTACTAATAGGCCAGAAAGGATCTTGAAGCCATACAATATGCTCACAGGATTGTCTGATCACAATCTTATAATGGTTTCAAGAAAATTAAATAAAAAGCGCTTCAAACCCTTGGCCACCACTGAATCCAATAGGATACCAAAACATGAACAACAAAATTTCCAAGATTCCATCCAAGAAGTAAACTGGGATGTATTACTCGCTGGTAAAAATTTAGATGAGGATTGTTCTAAATTTGCCAACAAAATACAAGAAATTATTATACAATTTACACGGATAATTAAACTAAAAGCTAGAAAGAATGGCCTGCCTTGGTTAAACACATTTATTCTGAAACTGATGAAAGAACGCGATCATTCCTTGAAGTTGTCGGTCAAATCAGGATACAATAGACAGCACTTTATCTCACTGAGAAATAGGGTAGTGAAAGAAATAAGAAAATCTAAAGCTGACTTTTTCATTACTGCTCTGAATAGTGCGAAGGGAAATTCAAAAATAACCTGGAATTATATTAAAAAACTATTGGGTGTCACACAAAATAACAAAACAAAACTAATGCAAATTCAATTAAATGGAAACATCCTGACGGAACCTCTAGTGATGGCTGATGCTTTTAACAACTACTTCATTGAATCTGTGTCAGAAATCTCTTCTAAGTTTGCAGTAAAACAAATGAAGGAATACCCTGCATTGTCTACAACGCAGTTCTTTACTATTACAAATATTACTGAGACCAAAGTTATCGATTTAATTCATTCACTCAAACCATCTAAGGCAAAGGATGTTTTTGGAATGGACACGAGCATGCTCAAAGATCTAGGTTCAACTCTTGCTCCTCCTATTGCCTCAATCATTAATCTTTCAATTTCATCTGGTCACTTTCCAAAGGCCTGGAAATCTGCTATTGTTACCCCTGTCTTTAAATCCGGTGACTCAACTTCTCTGAATAACTACCGACCTATAAGCATTCTTCCGGCCATTTCCAAAGTTGCAGAAAAATGGGTGTCAGAGCAGATTGTCCATTATTTAATCAGCAGCTCCCCCTCTCTCCACGCCATGCAGTTTGGTTTCAGATCCAAGCATTCCACTGAAATGGCTACATGCCTCTTCATTGAGAAAATAAAATCTTCTCTCGACAAGGGTGGAGTTGTAGGGGCGGTGTTCTTGGACCTCAGGAAAGCTTTTGATACAGTAAATCACTCTGTTCTTCTTACCAAGCTCTCAAAATTTAACTTCTCTCGCAAAGCTGTGAGCTGGATTGAATCATATCTGCATGACCGAACACAATCTGTATCAGTTAACAACTGCAGATCAGAGTCTCTTAGGCTAACCTCTGGAGTCCCTCAGGGATCAATATTGGGCCCCCTTTTATTTAGTCTTTATATCAACGATTTGCCCACTGTTTGCTCTGAAGCAGAGTGCGTAATGTATGCAGACGACACAGTTTTCTTTGTTCATGGTCGCTCCAAAGATACTGTTGCTGCTAAACTCACTAATACAATGTCCTGTGTCACAACTTGGTTGCAGGAGTGCTGTCTACAGCTAAACGTTTCTAAAACTGTAGGCATGTATCTCACTAAAACAAATAGAGTATCACCTGACCCCGACATACTTGTTAATGGAGAAAAAATGCAAATTGTCAGCCAATACAAATATCTTGGGTTAATAATTGATTCACAGCTTTCCTTTAAAGCCCATATTGACAAATTGTGTAAAAATATCAAATTAAACCTCGCAAATTTTCGTGCAATTCGGAATGAAATGTCAACTGAAGCTGCAAAAATTTACCTGCATTCGATGATTCTTAGTCACTTTAACTATTGCATAACCAGTTGGTCCCAGGCTGGTCAGAATGCAAAAAAACCATTGGAAGTTTTGTACAAACAAGTAATTAAAGTGATGGATAAAAAACCAAGGCACTATCATCACTGTGCAATTTTAAAAAAATACAGTCTTTTAAACTGGGACCGTCTTCACATATTTGCAGATTTAAATTTGATTTATAAAGTACTGCATGATCTGGCCCCAGCTCCTCTGGCTGAGTTCATCAGCCAAAGAAACAGCTCTGAGCGTGTCACTCGAGGCTCTGTCAGAGGTGACTGTCTCATTCCTCTGCGCAGGAGCACTTTCAGTAAGTCAGCCTGGTCAGTGAGGAGCGCTGGTGAGTGGAACTCAGTACCTAAGGAGGTTAAACTGCTTACAACATACAAGGCCTTCACAAAAAAACTGAAAATGTGGCTAGTTAACACCTATAGCTGCCAACACTAAAAGACAAGTATGTTATGTTGTCTTTTTGTTATGATCAAAAAAAATATGGTTTTATTCTCTCTTAATAGTATAGTTTGATTATGTATCCTGTATTATAATGTCTTGTAGATGTATTTTACTGCTTTTTTACATCATGGCCAGGGGACTACAGATGAAAACTAGCCTTCTGGCTAATTCTGGCTTTTTTAACCATGTGTACTTCATGTGTTTTATGAAATTGCATTGTCCCCTTTCAAAAATAAACTGAACTGAATCCTTCCTTCAATAATGTGAAGTTTACCAGTACCATTTGTTCGTGGACTTCAGGTCAGCGTTCAACACCATCATCCCTGAACTCCTTTCATCCAAGCTTCTCCAGCTCAGCGTCTCACCTGCCATCTGCCAGTGGATTTACAGCTTCCTGACGGGCAGGACACAGCAGGTGAGGCTGGGGGAGGCCACCTCATCCACACGCAGCATCAGCACTGGGGCGCCCCAAGGTTGTGTCCTCTCTCCGCTGCTCTTCTCTCTCTACATGAACGACTGCACCTCAGTGCACCCGGCTGTCAAACAAAGTTTGCAGATGACACCACTGTCATTGGCCTCATTAAAGGACGGTGACGAATCTGCATATCGACAGGAAGCGGAGCGGCTGGAGCTGTGGTGCGGCCGACACAACCTGGAGCTGAACACGCTCAAGACTGTAGAGATGATCGTGGACTTCAGGAGGCATCCTTCGCCACAGCTGCCCCTCACGTTGTCCAGCTGCCTTGTGTCAACCGTTGAGACCTTCAAGTTCCTGGGAATTACAATCTCTCAGGACCTGAAGTGGGCGACCAACATCAACTCCGTCCTCAAAAAGGCCCAGCACAGAGGACGTACTTCCTGCGGCTTCTGAGAAAGCACGGCCTGCCACAGGAGCTGCTGAGGCAGTTCTACACAGCGGTCATCGAATCAGTCCTGTGTTCTTCCATCACAGTCTGGTTTGGTGCTGCTACAAAAAAGGAAGACGCTACCGATCAATGCAAACTAGAACTAGCAGACATTCCAACAGCTTCTTCCCTCTTGTAATCAATTTCTTAAACACCTAACCTACAATTCCATTACAAAAATGCTGGCAATTTTTTGACTTGCGTTCGTTGTCACATTTCTGTGGGGCCAATTATACATTACTTGTGCACTCACTGTAGTAGTCTCACCACGCTGCACTATTTGCATACCTGTTGTTGACCAATACTGGCCACTCATGCCAGAGTAGCATCTGCTCCATTTGCACACTGATTGAGGAGAATCAACATTGTCCCAGATTATCGCACTCCTCGCTTGAAGTCTGGGCGCCCTTTGCACAATGGTCATTGCACCAGACTATTGCAATATTAGTCTTTCGAACTGCTCTAAGTGCTAGAGGACTCTGCATCATTTTGCACAATTGTAAAAAATAAAGAGAGGGAAAGCGTCCTTGCTGGTCCGCCAATATTACAGACCACTAAAGTAGGTGATATGTTGCCATGGCAACCCACGACAATGTTGACTTTTACAAACCAGTGTATCATTATTTTTATTTCAAGTTAAGTTTGTTACATATTGTGGCTTTAATATCCCATAGCAATTTTTTTTTGGACCTGATAAGGAAGTTTGTAACAATAAAGATTATGGAGCAAATTTTAAGGCGGATATATATATATATATATATACACACACACACACACACAGTGGGTAAGGAAAGTTTTCAGACCCCCTTAAATTTTTCCACTCTTTGTTATATTGCAGCCATTTGTTAAAATCACTTAAGTTCATTTGTTCCCCTCATTAATGTACACATAGCCCCACATATTGACAGAAAAAAACTGAATTTTTGACATTTTTGCAGATTTATTAAAAAAGCAATATGGAAATTTTAGAGTCTTCAATTAACCTACCATGCATGTTTTTGGGATGTGGGAGGAAACCCATGCAGGCACGGGGAGAACATGCAAACTCCACACAGGCTCCGAACTGTGAGGCAGACGCTCTCACCAGTCGGTCACCGTGCCGCTCCATTGACTCCCATTATAAATCATATTTTTCAATACCCTGTAAAACTGCTTTTGCCATTATTTCTCAACGTTGTCTGATTGTATGATAATGTTGCATGGAATTAAACTTTTCACCCACTAAGTGGCGCCAGAGACCGCGACATAATTTGCATGCCCCGGCCCCTGCAAAATGACTTAAAACAAATTTTTTTTTTTAGAAACAAAACATCCAAATGCCATCGCCAGTGGTGTGCGTGTGTGTGTGTGTGTGCGCGCGCGCGTACACCTGCGCGCGTTATCACAAATGTGTGTTTGTGCTCTAATTACCTCATATCAAATATTCCAATTTGAAATTAATTTTATTTGAAAATATGGCATATTTAGAGTTATGGTCATAACACAATACAGCTTTTATTGTCCATAGAGGGCATACAAAAAAAGCAAAAACTATATTTATGGACAGGTCAGAAGCTGCTGAACATTTTGAGTGGTTGAAAGTAAAAAAAAATAATTTCATAAATTCCACAAATGCGTCCTAAGGAGTTTTTGGGGAAAAAACAGCCATTGCTCCAAAACGATAATGTGTAACAAAAATATGTTCTGACCTACTGACTCATTCAAGGCTCTAATTACCTCATCAAATACTCCACTTTGAAATTTATTTTTTGAAAATATGGCATATTTAGAGTTATGGTCATAACACAATACACATTTTATTTAAACAAACAAACAAACAAAAAAACTATATTTATGGATAGGTCTGAAGCTGCTTAACATTTTCAGAGGTTAAAGTAATAAAAAAAAAAATATTCATATACGACTTAGTTATGACACTTAAGTGCCTGTGTGTTGTTTGCCACGAACGCGTCCTAATGAGTTTTTTTTTTTTTTTTTTAAAACAGCCATTTTTGCGTACATTTTTTTTTATGACTTACTGACTCATTCAAGGCTCTAATTACCTCATATCAAATACTCCATTTTGAAATTTACTTTTTGAAAATATGTCATCTTTAGAGTTATGATCATAACACAATACGCATTTTATTTCCCATAGAGGGCATACCAAAACAAAAAAATAAATATATATACCTATTTATTGATAGGTCAGAAGCTGCTGAACATTTTGAGAGGGCGGAAGTAAAAAATATTCATATACTTATGACACTTCTAAGAGCTTGTGTCTTTTTTGTAACAAATACTTCATTTGGCTACTAATTCCAATGCAATCTGAGGGTTAGGAAAGCCACACACTGTAAAAGACCTTACAGCTCCCAGTGCATGGCAGAGCAAATGACAATCATGAGGTCAAAGGAACTGCCTGAAGAACTCGGAGACAGTTTTGTGGGATGGCATAGATCTGGCCATTCATCCATCCATCCATCCATTTTCTGAGCCGCTTCTCCTCACTAGGGTCGCGGGCGTGCTGGAGCCTATCCCAGCTGTTGTCGGGCAGGAGGCGGGGTACACCCTGAACTGGTTGCCAGCCAATCGCAGGGCACATACAAACAAACAACCATTCACTCTCACATTCACACCTACGGGCAATTTAGAGTTGTCAATTAACCAACCATACATGTTTTTGGGATGTGGGAGGAAACCGGAGTGCCTGGAGAAAACCCACGCAGGCACGGGGAGAACATGCAAACTCCACACAGGCGGGGCTGGGATTGAACCCCGCACCTCAGAACTGTGAGGCAGACGCTCTAACCAGTCGCCGCAGATCTGGCCAAGGTTACAAAAAAAATTCTGCTGCACTTAAGGTTCCTTAGAACACAGTGGCCTCCATAAATCTAAAAATGGAAGACGTTTGGGACGATCAGAACCCTTCCTAGAGCTGGCTGGCCAAACTGAACAATTGGGGGAGAAGAGCCTTGGTGAGAGCGGTTAAGAAGAACCCAAAGATCACTGTGGCTGAGCTCCAGAGATGCAGTCGGGAGATGGGAGAAAGTTCCCGTAAGTCAACCATCACAGCAGTTTGCTAATGTTTCATTTAAAAGAACAAAGTTTTCAGTGAACATAATGAACTGAATCAGTTTATGAAATTATTGGTTCTTTGAGCGTTAGCGAGTCGGCTGGGGGTGGAAACAAGCATTCTGTGCAGTTCTGACGTGTCAATTAAGACGCACAGGTGTTGTGGCGGAGAAGATCCGGTCAATTTTCAAAATAGAACACATGCGAAACGCAATACAACGGAAATGATGAAAATTGGTCATTCTTTCTATGCGGCCCGGTAACGCCTCGCGGACCGGTACCGGTCTGCAGACTGGGGACCACTGTTGTAGACCACGAAATGTGATGCTAGTAACATGTTACTCTAATGCGACAACTTGTTTTTTTTTTTGGGGGGGGCGGGTAACGATTAATTTAATGTATTACTAATCAGATTAACGTTAGTCATCAACGTCAACTGCGTTACCGCATTGTGCCGATAGTGAGTTAAAAGGATGAGAAGGAGGCATGTTAGCTTTGCTAAAGGGCTTTACTACAGATAAGGCATTTGCAGACATTCATAACCATGAGGCAGGTCAATACACACAACACAAAAAAATGCATTTATGTTGAGTGAAATCCAGAAAGACTGACATTAAAAAAAAAAAAAGAAGTCTTTAAGTCAAAAAAAGGCTGTCTTTATTTTTAATGAAAGCTTCATTCTTAACCAGTTAAAAGTGCACTTCCAATACTCCCAAAGCCTGTTGTCATTTTTATGTTGAGGTGGTTTTGTTGGCATCTGCTGAATGTAACTAATGAAGTAACATGTAATCTCACTTAGTTGCTTTTAAAATCAAGTAATCAGTAAAGAGACTAAATTACTTTTTCAAGGTGACTGGCAACACTGACCACCAAAGTAGGGGATGCTGTCACAAAGACAATCTCTGACCCTTTATAAACCAGTGTTGCATCAAAATTGTTTTAGTTCAAGATACAATTATTTTAGATTTGTGCTTTAACGTCCTTTAGCAAGGATTTAAACAGGTGAATACAAAGTTAATAAAAAGGTTAAATATGGTAATTAACAGTAAGTGCTCTGTCTTCATGACCAGCGTAAATCCAAAACGACTGGCGGCGTAAGTCTGTGCTGAGGCGGGTTAGACTGGGTTTTGTTATTTCTCCGACGTTCACAGCCGGCATATCTAAAAAGCCCTTGCCAAGCAAAACGGCTCCTCTCATTCTCTTTAAATGCGGCGTAATGGCGGTCTCGTATGGAGATGTCGATGTGCCTAAGAGCGATCCATGCCTGACTGGAACATTATCACGGCTCCTGGCCGGTGTGGCAAAAGACACCATGATTAAATCCAGTATGAGCTGGTGATAACCGCAGGCGACTTAAATACAGCGGTGTGAAAAAAAGTGTTTGCCCCCTTCCTGATTTCTTATTTTGTTGCATCTTCGTCACACAAATGTTTCCCATTTTCAAACAAATTTAAATATTAGTCGAAGACAAGACAAGTAAACACACAATGAAGTTTTTAAATGAAGGTTTTTATCATTAAGGGAGAAAAAATACATGCAAAAAAAGCCCCAAAAGAAATCAGGAAGGATGCAAAGACTTTTCCACACCATCTCTCTCCACCCGTGCAGAATCCTTCATGTGCCCCTCCTCGCTGCGTGTTGGCCAGTGGGAGGATTTAAAGAATAAAAACTATAATTCATAGGGTTTGATGGTCGCTTCACATATTTCTGTATACAATACGTTTGGCTTCCACCATACATGTCCGCGAACCTCAGAATCTTTCTCCTTGTGCCCCAATCCAAATCACCAAAATTGCGTTTTACTAGGTGCGTCAAAATTTAGACGTGGTATGAAAAGGACTTTCTGACACCAAATTGTCACTCCGCCAGGCGCATCTCCTAGGGCACCCCTTCGCTCAGCCTGGCACATACCGGTCTGCCAAACTGGCGAACTCGAGCAGCGAGTCTTGCACGACAATCGAAAAGGCCGCACAGACTTGCGCAGTCCATGAAAATAGAGCCCTTATACTGTATGTTGACTTGCCCGTTTAGGACTGTAACTCACTTATGTTTTAGTTTCATCTGACCATTTTCCTACAGTGAATCTATTCAGAGTTTGCCCAAATAGTTCCCAGGCACGAGCCCCTCCTGCCCGTTTCTCGCCACGGTCCACCAGCCGTCCTCGCTGCGCTCCAGGACCTGAACCACGTCACCTCTTTTGACCGTCAGCTCGTCTTCCACCTGATTAGATCATACAAGAAGGACCAACCCAACATGTTTTAATCGGAACGAATACTCACTTACAAAACCGTGTCTTTGGGTGAGGACCTGTATGGAAAGCCATTTGAGCGGTTATACAATATGGTTGATACCCAGCTTAGGGTCCATATACGAGTACGCACTTTGTCTTCACTAGTAAGACAATTCTGCTAACTAGTACAGCAACGGTCTTAATGATAACATTTTTTGTTACTACTGCATGACATTTCTGCACGAGTTGGACAACTTTGGAAAACTATTAGAACAAGTACATGTTACTAAGGAGGCAAAACTGTGCACTAGTTGACATCTGCCCATTACTAGTACTACCAGCGAAGAGCTAGATGTTAACTAGTACACTTTTATGTCACTAGTACTGCAAGTACCACACAGTTGTCAACTAGCAGACAGTTTTCCCTCACTAGTAAGATGTTGTTGTCCTGCTAGTATGCTGAAGTGGTCCTTCTAGTGAGGACAAATAGTGTACTAATACAAGAACCTCAAGCTGGTTATCAAGGCCATGGAATAAATGCTCAGGCATCTTTCAATAAAGTTCAGCTTAAGGTCCATGTACTAGTACACTCTGTGTCCTCACTAGTAAGCGCACTAGTAAAACAGTGTTCATACTAGCCATGTTTTTTTCCACTACTGCCTTCCACCGCTGTATGACATTTCCACACTATGGCATACTAGTAGGACGACGAAATGTTGCTGCTCGTGAGGCAAAACTACTATAAGGCATTTTGGTGCTACTAGTAGGGTGCAGTAGACTACTAATGCCTGACTTATGCCTACTAGCTGGGCCTATTAGTATTACTAGTGAAGGACAGTAGATTATTCGTAAGGTTTAATTGTGTACTAGTAGTGGAACCAAACGTTGAGAAACACCTAGTCGTAGGCACCAATGGTGTAAAAAACATCACTAGTAAGACAGTCGTTCTACTTGAGCGCATAATTGTCTTACTAATAAAGACAAAAATCATACTAGTACCATGGACCTTATGGAATGAAGGATATGAAATACAGTATATGCTCTCATGGTTTTCCATAGACCTGTGCAGTGTAGTTGTAAAGCGCGATGTAGGCATCCTCGTCCACTGCTGGCTGCTGGAGGCCCAGCAAAGACGCATATGACCCATCTGAAGGTATCACATCAAGCACAGAAGAAGAAGGTAGCGAAGATGCTGATCAATTGTCCTTTCAGTGCATCAACTCTGTAAATATAAATGGCACAAGAATTACCTTCCCCACTAGAGGGCACTATTGAGGGGTGACCGACTGCAATCTCCACAGAAGCTCCCAGTAGAGGATCCGAGGTCCTCCTAATGATGTCTTCCCTGCCCCCGGTGAAGCGGGCGACGTCATTTCTGTCCCCGGACGTGGTGTGCCTCTCGTAATAGCTTTCAAATAGGATGGGCTCTGTGACAACAAAACAAGAAGTTGGCTTTGGTGCGGATCAGGATAACGTTGTGTGTTGCAAGAATTTGAATGGGAGATAGAGTGCAGTGTGGACGGAGCCATGCCACAAATAGCAAAACTCTGTGAGTAATTGACGGTCCTCCTAAAAATGTTTACAATCGCCAAAAGAGTCCACAAGATGGAGGCTGAGCACTACTTTTGTCTAACAATCCACCAGCATTTGGTGAGGCAATGACGCACCAGATCCAGTAGAGAGAACTAAGGTTGAAAAAAAAACATGCTATGTGAGGCAGTTCTTAATGGTTGTCGTTCATACATCCAAAACAATTGAATAAAATGTAGCTGTGAGTGGACCATGTGGTTAACCCGCCTGCCTCACAGTTCTGAGGTTCAGGGTTTGAATCTTGATGCCGTTTGCATGTCTCTCCCCATGCCTTACGTGAATATTCTCCGGGTACTTGGCTTCTTCCCACATTCCCAAAACATCTATGTTAGGTTCATTGAAAACTTTGAATTTTCCATAGGTGTTAATGTGAGTGTCAATGGTGGGTTGTCTGTATATGGATGGAAAAATGTGAGGAATCACCTGGTGGGTGCCACCCTGTCGTTTTCATCTCAATGAAACAGTTGTTGTCTGTGTTGATGTCGCAGTGCTCCAGGTGCTTCCTTACCTCCTCGAAGAACTAAAATGAGATGAGAGAGACTAAGAGAGACCTTTAACTAAAACGTTCTCATTTTTACGTAGTTTTAAGACCTAATTATTAACTTGATTTCATTTATTTATTTTTATTTATTTTTTTACTTAAAAAGGTCACAAGTAACTGTTCGGTTACATAATTTTCAGTATTTGCGTTGTTTGTTTTACTGTATTTAACATTTTTAGTTTACATTTGAAGTTATTTCAAAATTTTAAGATTAAGATTTTATGTTGTTGCGCTTTTTCTTGCACTAAAAACTGATGCATTTTTTTGAAGAAAAAAAACCAAACTTTCACAAGAAATGCATCATGCAGTGGTACCCCGACTTACTTGTAACCTGACCTAAGAGTTTTTGGAGATCCGAGCCGTCACTTAACTGTTTTTTTTTTGTTTGTTTTTTCTTGGGTTATGAGCGCCAAATAATGGCAGCTAGTTTCACAACAAGCAGCAGTTTGGCAAAATATATATAATATTAATATAATATAATTAAAAGACAAGTTCTGTTTATTGTCTCTCCCAATTGAAGTTTACTTTAAAAAACAATTTGTTTGAATTAAAAGCTTGTTAAAAATATTTCCTAGTATTTTCTGGGGTGGCTGGAACAGATTAATGGCATTTCCATTCATTTCATTGGGGAAAGATGATTTGAGATACAAGTGTTTTGATTTACGAGTGTCGCCACGGAACAATTTAAACTCGTAAGTCAAGGCACCACCTAATACTGGTTGTTCTTGTTAGTTTTATTTGACCTGAATGATATGCACTAAAATACATGCAGTACATGGTAAAGACATGTCTGGCTGACAATGGGATCATGTGAACAACACTGCCAGAGCTGCAATGTTGCAACAGTGTAACTGCTGTAAGAATGATCAATAAGCAGTATTATTGGTAGAAAAGGCTGACCCCAAAATCACATTTTGCTTAGGGGCCCCACGGAGGCTTGGGCCAGCTCTGAACACAGGCGTTGCACACAAACGTCACCAAATAGTGTGCACTTGCCTCGTCGTCTTTGACGCACTGCATGGAGATGTGATTGCAATGGTCCCACAAGGTGCACCTGAGCACGCCGATGCGATCGGTCTCCATTTGCTGAAACACCTACGAGACCACGTCCACATTTTTAGCTTCAGGATGTGTTCCACGTTTAGCTGATTCACTGCACATGAATCGCGTTTCCCAACATGAGGCAGAGTGGTGTCGATAATCAGGAAGTTGTTTGAACTTCCTCCTTGTGGCTGTGTGTGAAACCGGTCAAGTTACCTCACACGTGCTTCTGTGCGTTCCCTCCCAATCCTGGCGAACACTTTCCAGCTGATCAATGTTGGTCAAGTACAACTTCTCTGTCAAAAGGTCAGGAATTCATTTAGAAAGCTTGCGCATATGGGGAGCTTTTATCTTAGCAGGTGTAATGGCATATCTTGTAACATTGACTTTTAAATATGTAAAAATAAAAAAACTGTAAAATCTTGTTACCTTCACATTTATTTACAATTTTAAATAAATGGGTGAACATTTTTCATTGGTTGTTTTACATTTAATGAATAAATATCACATTTAAATATATACATTATTTACAAATTTAGGTGAACAATTTGTGTCAATTTACATTATCGTTTTTTTTACATTTAAAAAAATATTTCAAATGTTGGATTTATAGTTCCATTTTTAATTGAGAAAATGGTGTGCTATCTTTCCAAATTTGAGCATTATCGTAACCTTTTGATGTGTGCCATGTGTGATTTGTGCCAATCATTTGTCACGCACTCGTGGGCACAATCATCTCATCCCCGCAGCCTTGCAATAAATAAAACTTCAAACTGATAACATTTAGTGTTATAGTAACACGCCATTACAAATAAGGCACTTTTCTGGGCTAACAATATAAAAGGTCAGCACGAGACTGCGAGGGTGCCATCCACTACTGTCAAATAATAATAACTCTTAAGAAAGATGATAAAAAGTGTTTTGTTTTTTAAATTGCAAACCACCCCTTTAGGTCATTGTTGCAGAGCAACAATTACTTTCAACACAACAGGACGGGAGAAGTGAGTGTCATTACGCAGAGGCACAGATATCACCTCTGTTATGGCTCTGATACTACCTCAGCAGGTGGACACCTGCTGGGTGGACTTTGCAGGTCATACAAAACAGCAACACACAGGCAGTGAAAATAAAAGAAAGGGCAGACGACTCGGTATTATACCTGCTTCACACGCTGCCTGTCTGCATTGCTTGGCCCTGTGGCGTGCCTGTCATATATTCAACAAAAAGAGAACACGTTTCATTGTGAATATACAGGTGCATCCATCCATTCTCTACCGCTTATCCGGGTCGGGTCGCGGGGGCAGTAGCTTCAGCAGGGACGCCCAGACTACCCTCTCCCCAGCCACTTCATCCAGCTCTTCCGGGGGGATCCCGAGGCGTTCCCAGGCCAGCCGAAGGATGTAGTCTCTCCAGCGCGTCCTGGGTCGTCCCCGGGGTCTCCTCCCGGTGGGACATGCCCGGAACACCTCACCAGGGAGGCGTCCGGGAGGCATCCGAATCAGATGCCCCAGCCACCTCATCTGGCTCCTCTCAATGCGGAGGAGTAGCGGCTCTACTCTGAGATCCTCCCGGATGACCGAGCTTCTCACCCTATCTCTAAGGGAGAGCCCGGACACCCTGCGGAGGAAACTCATTTCGGCCGCTTGTATCCGGGATCTTGTTCTTTCGGTCACGACCCACAGCTCATGACCATAGGTGAGGGTAGGAACGAAGATCGACCGGTAAATTGAGAGCTTCGCCTTTCGGCTTAGCTCTTTCTTTACCACAACGGACGGATACAAAGTCCGCATCACTGCAGACGCTGCACCGATCCGCCTGTCGATCTCCCGTTCCATTCTTCCCTCACTCGTGAACAAGACCCCAAGATACTTGAATTCCTCCACTTGGGGCAGGATCTCATCCCCGACCTGGAGATGGCATGCCACCCTTTCCCGACTGAGGACCATGGTCTCAGATTTGGAGGTGCTGATTCTCATCCCAGCGGCTTCACACTCGGCTGCGAACTGCTCCAATGAGAGTTGGAGGTCACGGCTTGATGAAGCCAACAGAACCACATCATCTGCAAAAAGCAGAGATGCAATACTGAGGCCACCAAACCGGACCCCCTCTACGCCTCGGCGGCGCCTAGAAATTCTGTCCATAAAAGTTATGAACAGAATCGGCGACAAAGGGCAGCCTTGGCGGAGTCCAACCCTCACCGGGAACGAGTTCGACTTACTGCCGGATATGCCGGACCAAACACTGACTCCGGTCGTACAGGGACCGAACAGCCCGTATCAGGGGGTTCGGTACCCCATACTCCCGAAGCACTCTCCACAGGACTCCCCGAGGGACACGGTCGAACGCCTTCTCCAAGTCCACAAAACACATGTAGACTGGTTGGGCGAACTCCCATGCACCCTCGAGGACCCTGCCAAGGGTGTAGAGCTGGTCCACTGTTCCACGGCCAGGACGAAAACCACACTGCTCCTCCTGAATCTGAGATTCGACTTCCCGACGGACCCTCCTCTCCAGCACCCCTGAATAGACCTTACCAGGGAGGCTGAGCAGTGTTATCCCCCTGTAGTTGGAACACACCCTCCGGTCCCCCTTCTTAAAAAGGGGAACCACCACCCCAGTCTGCCAATCCAGGTGCATCTCAAGAAATGTAAATATTGTTAAAAAAAACAAAACAAAACATTTATTTCAGTAGTTTTTGTGACATGCAAAAAATTAGACTAAGATGAATGCATACAGCTACAATAGAATGGAAAAGGAGTTGAGAACATTAAGACAGATTCTTTCAATATTTAAATGCATTTTTCTTTTAAACCAATTGTTTTATTTCTCCCTATAGTCAGTCAGGGAAATGTAATCAAACAGCCATCCCGATTGCTAGCACAACATGACAAGCATCCTGCCGGGTTCACCAACATCATAGACCACTAAAACAGCTGATGTGAGGTTGCCGTGGCAACAGCAAAAGCTACTGCAAGTAGAGCTTCAGAATCGAATCGAAGAATTTTGAGGTGGATTTATTACTTAGTATTGCTTCAATGGTCTTGTAACAAATATGCTTTACAATGTACAGTATTAATTTTACTCGCATGTTTTGCTGGTATGTTTCGTGCCGGCCCATTCTATTTAAGAATTACGCAAGGTCATGAATGCAACCAGTGTCATTTTATCACTTACGTCTTATTTGAATCCTTCAAATAAAAGCACATTAGTACACAGACGCTTTGTACCTTTTCCCCGTTTTTGACTGCAACGACGGTCTTCTCTGACGTTTGTTCGGCCTCGTCCGCCTCCTTGCATCTCACCTCATAGTTTTTCTTTGACTGTGGGTCGGAGAGGGGGATGAGAAGAATTGGGCAGCTATTTATGTTATCTATCATATTTTATGAGCATTTGAGGCTGAAATGATATGGAGTTTCTCTGAGGTTTTATTTGTTATTTAGAATTGCATGGCGGGCCAATTAAATGCTTTGTGGCCAAGCATATTGGAGTGATGACATGAAAACAATCAATTTGGACTCATGCTGCATTCAAGACTGCTGGGAATTCGGGAATATTTCAGTAGTAAATGTGTTGTTAACTTAAGGTCGTAAATTTCCGAGTTTGCTACAGCATTAGGAAGTGACATTTTACTTTGGGGATGCCATGACATATTTTCTTTGTTTTGTATGATACAAATATAATGCATGATCATAATATACAAAATATATTTAAAGTACATGTATTATTATATTTATTAATGATAATATTAAGGATTTCGCCTTGCAACAAATGGCCAATATTTTGAAAATTAAAATTCTTAAAAAACACAAACAAGACCGACATCACATTTTATATATACAGTTGGTATGGAAAGTTTTCAGACCCCCTTAAATTTTTCCCTTTTTGTTATATTGCAGCCATTTGTTAAAATAATTAAAGTTCATTTTTTACCTCATTAATGTACACACAGCACCCCATATTGACAGAAAAAAAACGGAATTGTTGACATTTCTGCTGATTTATTAAAAAAGAAAAACTGAAATATCACACAGCCATAAGTATGCAGACCCTTTGCTGTGACACTCATATATTTAACTCGGGTGCTGTCCATTAAGATGATTCTCCAGCTCTATTTGATTATACTGATTGGACTTGATTAGAAAAGCCACACACCTGTCTATATAAGACCTTACAGCTCACAGTGCATGTCAGAGCAAATAAGAATCATGAGGTCAAAGGAACTGCCTGAAGAGCTCAGAAACAGAATTGTGGCAAGCCACAGATCTGGCCAAGGTTACAAAAAAATTCTGCTGCCCTTAAGGTTCCTAAGAGCACAGTGGCTTCCATAAATCTTAAATGGAAGACGTTTGGGACGACCAGAACCCTTCCTAGCGCTGGCCGTCCGGCTAAACTGAGCAAATTGGGAGAGAAGAGCCTTTGTTGAGAGAGGTAAAGAAGAACCCAAAGAACACTGTGGCTGAGCTCCAGAGATGCAGTCGGGAGATGGGAGAAAGTTCGAGAAAGTCAACCATCCCTGCAGCCCTCCACCAGTGGCAGAATGGCCCGACGGAAGCCTCTCCTCATGAAAGCCCGCATGGAGTTTGCTAAAAAAAAAAAAAAAAACACCTGAAGGACTCCAAGATGGTGAGAAATAAGTTTCTCTGGTCTGATGAGACCAAGATAGAAATTGTGTGGAGAAAACCAGCCACTGCTCATCACCTGTCCAATACAGTCCCAACAGTATAGCATGGTGGTGGCAGCATCATGCTGTGGGGGTGTTTTTCAGCTGCAGGGACAAGACGACTGGTTGCAATCAAAGGAAAGATGAATGCAGCCAAGTACAAGGATATCCTGGACGAAAACCTTCCCCAGGGTACTCAGAACCTCAGATTGGGCCGAAGGTTCACCTTCAAACAAAACAATGACCCTAAGCACACAGCTAAAATACTGAAGGAGTGGCTTTAGAACAACTCCGTAACTGTTCTTGAATGGCCCAGCCCGAGCCCTGACTTAAACCCAATTGAGCATCTCTGGAAAGAGCTGAGAATGGCTTCCCACCAATGTTCCCCATCCAACCTGACAGAACTGGAGAGGATCTGCAAGAAGGAATCGGAGACGATCCCCAAATCCTGGTGTGAAAAACTGCATCATTCCCAAAAGTTATTCATACCCTTTGCTCAGTATTTAGTAATTCTGTTTTTTTTCTGTCAATATGGAGTGCTGTGTGTACATTAATGTGGGAAAAAATGAACTTAAATGGGGGTCTGAATATTTTCTGGACCCACTGTGTGTGAGTGTGTGTGTGTTTGCGTGTATATACACAAACACAAAATTACACAAATTATTTTAACACTGGCAATATTGTTTATGAATATTAATATTCTATGTATTATATTCTTAAGTATATTAAAATATCAGTTTAGATATTAGAATACTATTTAAATAAAATAATGTACAAAAATAAATATATGAGATGATATGAGAACAGTTATTCTAGCAAGTGTCAAAACTTTATTCTCAATATTTCAAGTTTACGCTCTTAAATATGACACCATGTAAATAATGAAATGTTGCTGTTGTTGTTCTTGTTCTAGTGCAGTAACAGATGTGAATGTATGACTCATCATTCACACCGCAGCAGGTTGTGCCCATCCATCGTGTCATTACCTCCATGGTTTTCCTGAACAAAGACACCTTTCTCTTCTGCACTTTCTCCATGATGCTTTCAAACTGTGAGGGGAAACACTGTGAGGACAGCTCCCACCTTGCATGTGATATTATTAAAAATCCTTCATAGCAATTGGCCAAGTACCTTCTTCCTCTGCTCTTTCTGCCGTTCCCTGAACACCTCCACCTTTTTCAGCTCCTCTTTCAATGCTTCTGAAAGTTGGATGTGAAGGTTTCCCATGTTCTCCATCTCTGGAGACACAAATACCACAAACAGTACAGTATATGCAGTAAAGCACTGTGGTGCTTTACATGAGACAATTTCTTCAAACTTTATTGTCCTATGGCGGAACGAAATATGCTGTCTGTCTATTGGTCGACAGGGATTTAGGTCTTAAATGTGTAAATGACTCCCATGAGATGGTTTCTGTTTGTGTCCTTTTGTACTGTACTCGGTTCCTGTTAACAGTGGAGTGCAGTTAGAGCTACAACTATTTGTTCCTCAAGATTACGTTCAAATTTGCACTCACTGCACAGCTATGAATATCTTTAGGCTTGGTAAAGCAGCATGTGGCTCATTGTCGAAGGTAGTACAGTTAAGGTATGCACTTTTTTCCAGACCAAGTACGAGCTTGTATAAGTACTTAAATTTGAGTACTCGCCAGTACCGAGTACCAAAACTTAATAGTGCCATTACGTCTTGCAATTGTGATGCAAATGTGTTATTTCAATCAAATAATGTTAAAAAACAAAGTTAACAATAACACTTTTAAGAGTTTTGAGTTCAACATGACAACACGCACAAAATAAATCCCATATTACAAAACAAAGTAAATAAAAGGAAATTAATAGGGTGACGAGTCCACTAGAGCAGTGGATATACAGCATTCCTACACTGGATGTACTTACGTGTTTTTAGCTGCTCGAAGGAGTTTTTCAGAGTGCTGCATGGGAGTATTATAATAAGAGATTATTTCATTATTATCCTGGTCTGGCATTGTGTTCCATAATGAGTGAACTCCAGGTAGATGATTAATGAGTGAACTAGATGTCCACCTGATCTCAACGTGTCCTCCAGCTTTGTGGGCTATGGTCACCAGTTCCCTCCCGTACTTTTCCTCTGCTGCCGCCCTGTGCATGAAACGCGACAAAAGTAAACGCTTGTGACACTTCATCATTTTGGTACATTCACATTTTGTACAATCACAACATGAGATCCAAAACAAGAGCTGTACCAAAAGTGAAGCTATTATAAAGATGATAAGGTCTGTTCTGGGAATTACGGTAGTCTTTTATCATTCTTCTTCTTCATTTTTTTTATTTTTAACTCTCATACAATCGTGAAAAGATCCTTTTACATGTTCGTGCAGATGTCTGTCCAGGTTGTCATCACCAGTTTGTTTTTGCAAACTAGACCTAGCAGACGTTCCAACATCTTCTTCCCTCTTGCCATTAACTGCTTAAAGAGTTAACGGACAATTCCATTGTAACATGCTGCCAATTTTTGTCTTGAGATTGTAGTCACGTCTCTGTCGGGCCAATTATACATTACTCGTGCACTCACTGTAGTAGTCTCGTCACACTGCACCACTTGCTTATCTGTTGTTGACCAAAACTGGACACTCGTGTGCTTGAGAAATATCTGCACCATTTGCACAATTGACATTGTTCCAGATTATTGCACTACTAGTCACTTTAAACTGGATAATTTCTTGAAGCCTCTGCGCCATTTGTGCAATGGTCACTGCACCAGACTATTGTTCTATTAGTCATTTCAAACTGCTCTAAATTGCTAGAGGACTCTTCATCATTTGCACAATTGTCACAAAAAAAAAAGAAAATTGGCATTTCCGCATTACTGGTAACCTCTTATTGCTCGGTGACTGTGTTTTTATGTTTTTATTGCTGATCCTTTAGAACAGTGGTAGGCAAACTATGACCCACGGGCCACATATGGCTTGCCCCATTTGTACTCTGGCCCACACAGCGTTTACTGTCAAGAGTCTTGTAATATTTATTGCATTAATTTAATTGATGAAATTGGTTAATGTGGTTGTATTTACTTTATTGACTTATTTATTATTCCCTCCCACCCTGTTGTTGACAAATCATTGCTGGAAGGGAAACTCTGTCTGCACCCATCTCCACCTCCCCAACACCAATTCACAAAATATTTTTGATGGGGTCCAGTTTTGAAGGCGCTGTATGGGGACCCATAATGTGGTGCTCCGCCCCCAGCTGTGTAATAATTCACTTTCAGCAAATATGATTCGTACCTCATTCTCAACAGCTCTTCCACATCTTTGCACATTTGTCTTCCATCTCGCAAGCGTTGCACCAGGGCTTCATAGCCAGCATGGGAGGTCAAATCGGACCTCTGTGAGGAGCAGACGACGCGTACAGTTGCATTAAAAAAAAAAAAATTAAATTAAAAAAAAAAAAAAAAAAAAAAGAACAGCGCAATGACAAACATTGCTGAGCAGCTATTGCCACATGTCCTTGAGGTAATCCTACACCCGCTATTGGGTAGAAAAGCAGAACTTGCTTTTTAGAATAACTGGGGGGAACATTGCCATACAATGCAGCTTCAGTAATTGTTTTTAACTGCGAGGACAATCAAGGTTACTTAAACCAGAGGGGTGGGAAAAATATGGCCCACGGTCCAGAAACATTATTGTTAATGCATCATATTAATCTATGAAGACGCTGATCTTATTAATGATTTCTCACAATAATTATTAACAATGATTTAAAAATGTAGGAAACAGACAAAAATCAATATCCAACACTTTATTTCTATACATTTTCAATCTACAGCATACCTAGAAAATCACAATGCCCCATCACTGGTGAGCCCATGAGCACCATGTTGACTCTACATTATCAAGATTTTTAATTCCGTAATATTTGCTGCATTCATTCATCTGTTTGTTTCCTCAAATTGTTTACAATTTGTATCCATTTTTATTAGATTTTTCTCATTAAATAATTAGCTAATTGATTTGTTGTAAATAATAATACAATATTAGTACAATAATACATTTTAATCCTCATTTGCATTCATTTTATTGACTATTAAGTAATAAATTAGGATTAATTAGAAATAATAAATTTAAGGAATAAGAAAAATCTGGAAGGATTTTTGTTGCATTAATTAATTTCCTAATGTGCTAATTCAAATGCATTGTTTATTTTCATTATGTGCAGTATTTTAAATAATTTGTGAATAGATTTGTTTTAATAATACATATAAAATAGTAATACAAATTACAATAATTGGTTCCTTCATTATAATTAAATTAATGTTAAAGACTAAACTAAAAATGGCCATTATTTCATTATTAAAATGTACATATGTTGAACTTTAAAAAAAAAAATTTTTTTTACCGCATCTCCGAATGAGCTGGGCTATTTGTTTGATTTAAAGAGCAAATATAGCCCCTGAGCACAACATTTTACCCACCCCTGCTTTAAACAATGTCATTATTAATAAAGAATTTAGTTTCTTCTTACCATGTGAACCAATTCAAGCATGAGACCACGGCAAGTGACTTACCCAGAAAGCATCGCTGAACATTAAACGTGTCATCTTCTAGTTCCTTAAGAAGTGTGAAAGCTTTTCCCTAGAAGGTTTTCTTACAAATAATTAAATGATCTAAAAACACATGGCCACAAGTTTGACGAGTTAAGGTCACTGGGCTCTTGGTCGACTCGGCTCCCCGAGTAGAAGTGAGTCATTTTGAATGAGGAAGAGCTTCTATCCCATGATGTCACTGACCACATGTCAGGCATGTTTGGTCTCTTTCAGTACCCACTGGGAGGACAGTTTGCAGTTTGTGCAAATATTAACGCAAGATAAACGGACTGCTCAGATAGTACTGACCCTGAAAATGGTTTGTTCACCAGTGTTAATCACAATAATGGTCAGTTTGCTAAAAGCTACAAGATCCAGTAATTTTAGCAGTAAATGACAGCATCGGGCCAGCTCGGTCAACTAACTGTTAGCCCGTCTGCCTCACAGTCTGAGGTTCTGGGTTAGAATCTCGATTCAAGCACTACAGGAAATGGATGATCATTTTTGGTAGTTACACTTGTAATAATAACTTTTTTGATGCCACTCTTCCACTGCATAGTACTGGTTTGGCTCTGTTTTCCATTGTTGGTTAGCACAGCGGGGAAATGCAAATACCACATAGCATTGCACTAAGCAGTCGGAATAAACGACAACAACAACAACAAAAAAAGAAAAAACAGGATCTCCACAGTAACAGTATGGAAATACAGTTTATCCGAGAGGAGAATGAGGGCTACAAGAGAACGGAGCTGTGCAGCAAACAGGAGACTGCAGTATATAACACCGCAGCATCAAGAGCATGTGGGTTAGCGCGAGTGTTCATTTGGAAGATTTGTAGCCGTGTACCCTCAAATTTTATTGTAACAATATGCAGCTGGTCGGACCCCAAATCAGACACAGCAGAGTAACACAAAGTCTGTATTCCAATAAATAAATAAAAAAAGTTGCTACTAATGCGTAGGTAAAACAAAGTCCAAATCTAAAAGACTAGTAAAGATAAAGCACTACTTACGAGTATGGAGAATTACAATCAAACAGAGTTCAAAGTGCAAAGAGCAACTAAACGACGAAGAAGTAAAGCAAGGGGGATTACAAGGAAAATGCCAGAATTTATGGGGCGCAAGCAAGAGTACAAAAAACATCCAGCTCGGAACAGAGTCCAATATGGGGGCGAGAGAGAACACAGCACAGCAATCGGCAAAGACAAAGGACCAATCTGGCATCTTCCTGGTGTGGCCGCAGAGTTTAAGACTGGGAGCTGATTGCCATAGCTCCCACGTGCGCATCTCCCTGCTTAACTCCTCCATATGGAAATAAAGAAAAACGCAAGAATCAGAATCATCTTTATTTGCCAAGTATGTCCAAAAAGCACACAAGGAATTTGTCTCCGGTAGTTGGAGCCGCTCTAGTACGACAACAGACAGTCAATTGACAGAGAACACTTTTGGGACATAAAGACATTGAGAAAAACAGTCACTGAGTAATAAAGGGATGCTAGTTATCTGGTAATGCCGGTACTTTTTTTTTTGTTTTTTTTTTGGACAATTGTGCAAAAAGATGCAGAGTCCTCTAGCACTTAGAGCAGTTCGAATGACTAATATTGCAATAGTCCGGTGCAATGACCATTGTGCAAAGGGCGCCGAGACTTCAAGCGAGTAATGCGATACAAACAAAAAAATCACTTAGCCTAGTGCGGAAAGCTGAACTTTATCCAAGTGCCACCAGTTTCTGTGATGGCCGCTAGAGGGAGGCACAGACCTAAGTATGAACTGTCACCATGACCTGAAAAGTCAACCATACTGGAGTGGTGTGCGGTTGGCAGCTAAAGCCCAAATCAGTGCGCCCAGTCGGGATGAGCAACACCGTGCGCCTGGGGCGTCTCAGTGGGAGAACATGTTGACACGTCACACAGCACACTGAAGAGTCCTATTGATTTTCAAATGGAGGAGAGGAGTGTGTCGACGGCCGCTCGATGGCCTAGTGTGAAAGTCTAAGGGATCACACGTGCTCAGTCACGGATGGTAGCCTTCTGTAAGTGGCATCACAAAAAAAAAAAACAAAGAAAAAGCACTTGTGGTGAACAAACACTATATTTAAAGCACACGTCCACCATATTGTGCGAAGGTTTGTCCTTACAGGCCCGACTATTCTCCATGTTGGTTTTCCGTGTGGAAAGTTGTGTTGTGACACGTTGGCCGTCGCCGTGACCCCGTTTGAGGCCTCTAATGGAAGGACAAGCTTTGGGAATCAGCTGTGCACCCAAGCAGGGCCTTAGTGCGCAACACACGCGCACACGCACTTCACGGTTGTATCCCCCCTCACGCTCCCTGGAGTGGCAGTTATTGAACTGTGACAAACGAGCCGTGTCAGAGCAGCCCCCCCCCCCCCCCCCCCCGCCCCCACTTGGAGAATTGACTAAATGACCTTTCCATTTCCCAAACACTGCTGTATAGAACCCCCCGCGCACAAAACCCTCCCCAGATAAAGTTACACACACGCACGCACACACACACACACACACACACATACACACCCACAGAGCCATTTACCATGCCCCGTGTCACAACTGGTGCCATTCTTCCACCACTTTGACTTAATTGAGTTACCGTAATTTCTCGTGTATAATGCGCATTCCCCCCCAAAAAATTGTCAAAAGTCAATAGTGCGCATTGTACATAGGTATAGGAGAAAATGAAAAAGACTTTCCCATTTTATAAATGTATGTACACTTTCATTCTAGTATGCCACCTACAGGTTATGAAAAAGGTGTAGCCTACACTTTCATTCCAATATGACAGGGATACGTGTGACTGCATATCAGAATCATAATCAGAATCATAATCATCTTTATTTGTCAAGTATGTCCAACAAACACACAAGGAATTATGTACATTTGTGCTCATAAATTTACATACCCAGGGAGAATTTGTGAAATATATATATATATTTTATTTATTTATTTATTTTTAAATACGACTGATGACGGAACAACAACCATCATTAATTTATTTATGGTTATGTTTTGTTTAATGATAATGCTTTTCTGAAATGCTTGACAGTTTAATTTGAATCCTATTGAAATAAAATTAAATGTGTTTCACCTGCTCCTTCATGTTTTCTTAAAGAAATTGTACACATTTTACAAATTCTGCCTGGGTAATCAAACATATGAGCACAATTGTGTGTTTTAGGGCTATGAATTTTGAAATAAGTGCAAGTAAATAAAAATAAAGTATTATGTGTTCAAATAAAGTGCTTCAGAATAATTCTTTGAAAAAACTAACAAACTACAGTTAATACTTCATGTTTTGATCACATGGATAGAAGCAAAAGCATAGATTGTAAAAATGATGAAGGGTGCGCATTATACACGAGTAATTACGGTATTTTACATATTAGCCATCTCATGCAGTCCTATTGTTTTTAAAAAAAAAATCTACATCCATACTGCACTCAGTAGATGCCATCTTGTTGAGTTTAGTGTTAATCGTGGTGAAGGAGACGTGTGTGTGTGTGTGTGTGTGGTGGGGGGGGGGGGGGGCTTTTAATGTGAGTTCATGTGCACGTGTATGTGGGTGCCCTTATGTGTGTGCGTGTGCTTATGTGTTTTTCACAGCTCCTATATTGTCAAGTGCCGAACATCCCCTGCAGAGCACAGCACAAATCTCACCACATGCTTTAAAGGAACACGTCTGTTTTTTGAGAGTTGAAGAAGGGGTTGAGAGAGTAGATAGATGATGGGAGAGGAAGGGTTCATTTGAACAGAATAACCCTTTACAATTCTGATAAGAATGCAAGTGAAAAGCGACCTTGGCCGTATTAATGAGAACCTGCTAGGAAGCTGAAAGATGGCCGTTTAATGATGTGTACTTGCTGCTGAGACCATCTGTACTCACTGTCATAATACAGCTAAAAGGCAACAGCTGAAGCAGGAGCAGGAAAGAGAGAGCAAGCCGGGGGGCCTCTCTCACGTTTGATCCAGGCCCGGCCACAAATGAAATAGTTATTAGCCTTAATCCTCAGTATTAGTACTGAGAGGAGGAGCATTAATCAATTTCATTAATATGCAAAAACTCTATTCCTTCAAATAGTGGCCTCTACTTGACGTTGTGTGTGCCCCGTTGTGATATTGCTGTGGCATATGCAGTATTTCCTCACATAGTGTCTCCCACTCTAATAGAAGCCAGGACTCAATTCAACATCAGGTAAATTGTCCATTTGAATAAATAAATGCTGCACTTCTAAGATGTTTCCCATTTTGTGACAGTGGTGTGGTAAATACTGTACCTTATTTCCACAAATGGTGGCCTCTGCTGTAATTGAAGCCGCTTCTTAATGATTGTAATTGCCAGGTATATCTATACTTACATATATATAAATTCCATAATCCAAAGAAGTTTCCTCTATTGTGGCACTAGCATGGCATATACTTTATTTTCTCATATTGTGGCCTCTTTTAATGGACACTGTGCCTAATATCCAGCTGTTCTGTAGTGTTTAGTGTAGTTCCAGATATTGCCTGATATTGGCCCAATTTCCCAGATCGGTTCCGACATATTTCGCCGGAAACGACAAAAGTTCTTGTAGTGTGACATAATCCACGACCGACGATTTGGCCCTACAAGGCCAAAATGAAAAGTCTAGAATGTTTGATGTTTTTGGGGGGGTATCTTCCGTGGAGTGTGACATATCAGCGACAACTCTCCGACAGCACACCTTGACGTCGACCAATAGGATTGCGTATTATCTTCCATGCTTGCCGTTGTCAACATACTTGCACGCCGTTGTGAACATTTATTCACGTGCACAAACCAATGTTTACCAGAGCTTTTAGAGCATGATTCGACAGAACGTCGGGATGTTTACGTACAATAGTTAGTGCTAGCACTTGTTTGCTCGGCTACATAACATTTGTTGCCTGCTTGTGAGCCGTACCGTATTAAAAGTATGTGAAGGTACCTCAAGCCCTTGTTGAATGTACAGCCCAAAATGTCCTCTACCGAGCATGTTTTTTTCTCTCCTGTTTTTGTTCTTTTTTTTCCACCGACATTCCTGCAGCGATCCATTGTTTGACAACAATTTGTTGTCGCCATGGTGACAGTTGTATCAGGTTGCAGTTTGTTGCATGTTTTCTGGTCATGCCTCCACGACAGTGTTTGATTTGAGAAGATAAAGCCCAGTGATTGTAAAAGACCGGATATGATCTTATTGAAAGACAAGTCGTATTGTGTTGCCACGGTCTTACCGAGCTACGGCAAGATTTTATGGCAGTAGCCTGACATAGTGCAGTCGTGAAAGACCAAATTTGTCTTGTCTGACCCAGGGATAACTGGTTGCACTCCAGCATCTTCATGTTTGTGCCTGTTAAAGTCTCTGGTGACCAGGCCTTTACCACCTCATGCAGCTTGTTAGTGTGCCTGCTTGCACAATTTGTGTGTCTGTGAGTGTGTTGGAAAGGCAGCATGGGAAAGCTTGCTAATTTGCTAAATGGATTCATCCATCTGACAGAGAACAAAGATTCTGCTTGGCTTCACTCCTGTGATCCGGCCCACGAGGGGAGTCCGAGTGGGCCCAGTTGAGGGTCACCGCACGTGGCACACACATACACTTTGTTGTTTCTCTTCAAAAAGTGTTCCTATTGATTTCTTTAAGATGTGCTTTATTTGTGTGCACATGCATGTGTCACTTGAAATGTGGCCTGTGATTTAAAATTGATAAGACATCATGTTGATTTACTTCGTCAACTTTCCACCTAAAACAGTCAACTGATGCATTTATGAAATTATTTACAACTTCAATAAAAAATAAAAATAAATGATTTGACCATATAATATTTGTATTTGCATTTCTGGATCCTCCAAATGGAAACTTTCATCTTACATAATATGACTGTTTTTGTTTCACATCATATTCATGTTACAAAAATATACTTGAAAGACATTATTGTCTGTTTAAAGCTTCAACTATGTCAGAAAAATTGCACTTGCAATTCATTCCCAATTACCCTCATTGGCCACAACATTAGGTACACCTACAGCATTTGATGTCTAATACAAAACAACTTGAGCTTTCACAAAGATAAGTCTGTTCTGAGTGACAGAATTAATTTAACGATATGTTTTTTTCATATGGTTAATAGTTTTCATTGGTGCAAAATAGCACTGCATCATATTAAGAGGAATTCCCAGTATTTTTATTTGGTTGCCCAATCTATACCCATTGCAATAGTTAATACATCAATGTCAAATTCATACCTCATCTCCTATCCATCCATTTTCCACTGCACTTGTCCTCATTTGGGTCACAGGTGAACTGGTGCCTATCCCAGCTGTCTTTGGGTGCAAGGCAGCGTACTGCCAGGACTGTTCGCCAGCCAATCGCAGGGCTCTTATTGACAAACAGCCATTTACAATCACATTCATACAAACAATAACCAGCCCAGGGTGTACCCCGCCTCACCTCGAAGTGGCAGTTGCCACTTGCAGCATCATCCTCGTGAAAGACCTTTGCAGTACTCTAATCCAAGTGCAGGTGGTGGTGTTGAGTGTCTAAAAGTGGCTCAACCTTCCGCACCTCTCTTTGACTCACTATGCACATTCTTGTTGTTTTCTGTTCAGTCTCACTCCAATTTGATGAGGCCTTCTGACAGAATTATCACCATGCACACACCCACACAGACACCCACACACACACACCATTTTCTACAGCTCGTCCTCATTGGGGTCGCAGGTCAACTGGAGCCGATCCTAGCGCAGTTTAAGTGAGAGGCAGTGTACACCCTGGACTGGTCAACGGTCAATTGCTTGACACGTTTGAAGCCAAAACGAGGTGCTTAAAAATAATAAAAGGAAGATTCCTGCTTGTGTCACTCTTTCCAGAAGCCAACCCTTCATTGAAAACTCGGAAATTGTCCACAGGTGTGATAATGAGCGTGAATGGTTGTTTGTCTACATGCTGTGTGATTGGCTGGCGACCAGCTGCTTCTGAATTGCTCAGTCAGCTGGGATAGAATCCAGCTGCCCCGCTACCCGAATGAGAACCACTATCGAGAAAAGATGGCTGGATTTTTGTCCAAGTTAGTGATTTGCTGAGATTCCTTATCTCAACTCAAACAAACCATCTAACGTGCATGTACATATGTTTTCTCTCTCGCTCTCTCTGTCTCCCAATAAAGGCCTATCTATCAATGTTTTTGCACCAAAGCCTTCAACTGAGACTGAACCTGCGGTGCGGAGGTAATTTAGTGGTGTGCACGTATGCTTTATGTGGCAGTGGATCTTTGATGTTGTTTTTGCAGCACTTACTTTTGGGCGATTTCGCAGACATTTTACTGCCGTGTTGAAAGTGAGGACAGCTCAGGTTTGGCAGTATTAAAGATGGACTTCTCTACTCTTCATCACACGTAAACATGGCTTCATAAAAAAGGAATAGATATACATGTTCTTTCTGCGGGTACTCTGGCTTCTTCGCACATTCCAAAAAACATAGTTTAGATGAATCGAAGACTTTAAATTGTCCGTAGGTGGGAATTAGGATGTGAATGGTGGTTTGTCTATGTGTCCTACAACTGACTTGCGACAAGTCCAGTGTGTACCCCACCTCTTGGATAGGCTCCAACCTGCGCATGACCTGAATGAGGACAAGCACGATAGAAAACGGATGAATTCCTTATTTCTGTTTGAAATGGAAAATTGTTGAAAGCACACTGAAATTGAAAGAATAGCACTATACCTAAACAGATATGCATCGTAAATGTCAGTCTACTATAATGCTAATAATCTCGAAAGATCCTTGTGTCTCAGTTAAGTGCTGCTGTTTTGGTCAGCCACAGCTACGGTTCTAATGGGTAAATCAGTTAGTGTCCAATAACATTTGACTCAATTACAGTTTCTACCTGTTTTTTGTTGTTGTTGCTTTTTCTAATGAGGGGGGAAATAAGGAGATTTCTACATGAAGGAGCCATTTGTTTGTTATAAGTGAGTGATGCACTGGGTGGTGAATCGGGACTTGATGTCCATTAGTGGGCCGCAGACACTGAGGAAAAGCAATGAACATTATGCTCATAAAATAGACATGAAGGTTAAGAGTATCACTACTACTTAAACAAGGACACAAATGAGAATGTTTTTTTCGGTAGGCACATGAATTGTTTTCTTCTTGTAGGTTGAACCTTCAAATCTAACACGATGTCATGTCAAAAAGCTATTGTCAGGGTGATTAAGTCAAATGCTGTTTTGCTGAGCAACCTTTCTTTTTCATGGTCTCCAAAACATGACTATCCACCAAGCGGGTCACTTGAACCCGACAGTCGGAAGCAAGCAAATACTCCAAAACTCCATCTAATCTCTATTTCCCAACAATTAATTACTGTAAGTGTGCATGTGGCTCCATGCAGGCGTGTTTGTTTATGCAGGCGCTGCCGGCCCCCAGGTATCGCTGTTACATTGGTGTTGCGCTGCATGGCGGCGTGCATGATTATCGACCGGCGTGTCATGCAGGATAAGGCCAAGTGTGCCTCTGTTGACTGCTTTGTGGTCAGCGCTGCAGGGAGGCAGGATTGTGGTTAGACTGCACACAGCCCAGGATGTGGAAGAGGAGCAGCTGAGTGTACTGTGTGTGTGTGTGCGTGTGTGTGTGTGTATACTGTCTGCCTGCACATTGTCTCTATTCCGTTGTATTGGGAGGCAGCTCTTGATCAATTACAGTGGAACCTTAAAGGTTGAACACAATCTGTTGCAGGACGACTTTCCATTTGTTAGAACACAAAACGAATCCCCACAGGAAATAAATGAAATAGAAATGATCCGTTCCAGGATGAGACTGGTGCTATCATAAAACCTTTATTCAGGTACGGGGACGTTATAGTGACATTATTAACGGCCATGCAAGTGTAAAAACAACACTGTAATATCCATCCATCCAAGCGCTTGTCCTCACAAGGGTCATTGGGGAGCTGAAGCCTATCCCAAATATCACTGGGACTGACCCTGAACTGATTGCCGTATGTAGTGGTGCCTTGAAATGCGAGTGACCCCACTTTTTCGTTGTCATTCAGCTGATTTTTTTTCTTTGACTTGCAAGGAAACATTTTAGATATGAGCACTGTGTCCGGTGGCAGTGAGCTCAACTCACTTCATAACTAACATCAGTTTGGCAGATGTTAGTTTTCTTCAAAAAAAGTTTATTGTCACTATTGAAGTTTACTCTCAAACTAAACATCAAACAAAGAGAATTACATTTAGCTTTACCTTACAAAACTTAATTTGGCTCAATGCTAACAAACGATGCAAAATGCCATACACAGGCTAACGAATAGCATCCATAGTTGTGGTGTTATAACCCTTTAAACATTGGCTATTTGAAAGCAAACTGTGGAGCAACACAGATACAACACAGACACAGATAATACAACAATGCTCCCAGACACATATTCTTTATCCTCTGTGAAGAACGACTAAGATTACCTAGGCTTATTTTGAAACAATGACCGTCTCCAGGGCTTATATCTTTATTATACTGCCCCCAGGTGGTCAAGGTGTGCACACTAGAAGGAGCAGCACTATGTCCATTGAACTGAAGCAAAAAATGTGGCAAAAAGTATTCATGTCATTATTGTATGTTTTTATAAAGTACAATATTGCTGAGTGCTACTTTTCCTATTTAAAAAAAAAAAAAAATTTTGGGGGTGGAGGCTGAAACAGATGAATGGCATTTCCATTAAGTTTAATGGGGAGTAATAATTAGTGTTTTGAGTTTTGAGCGTGGAACCAATTAAGTATTTCAAGCCACCAGTGTATGAATCTTGGTCTCGCTAAGGAGCGGACCAGCCGGCTGTAGAGTGTTAAATAAGGCTCTTGGCGACAAGGGGCGCGAGCCCAAGTTCCTGGAAAAGGGGCTATTCAGTATTTGCTGTTTTAGTGCTCAGGGCAAATCAATAACAGTATTAATTTGGCACCATCTAGTGGCATCTTGGTATTACAGTGAATTGAGGCGTTTCATTTAGACAAAGGTAGTCCTTTGCTGCCATCTTGTGGTATCTATGGGTAATTACATTATAAATCGAGTAGTATAAATATAGGAGCATAAATAGTGCAGGCCACAATTGCATATATGCTACCCATTTTGAATCAATGCATCATTTTTTTCCCTCACAAATTTAGTATGGCCCTCTGAAATGGCTCCTGATTGGAAACAGGAAGCCACCTCTACTGTAGATGTCATGGCCAAAGTGTCCTGATACCTTTTTCAATGCACACACAATTTTTATTAGAAGCACCTTAGGCCTAGCATGAGTGCTAATGTCGCTGCTGCGTGACAAACGATACTTGTCAAGTATGAAGTGAGATGTTTTGGATGTTGGTATGATTCCTTAGCTTCTTCCTCGATATTGTTTGTTTATGCTTCCTGTTAGCATCCTCCTGCAAAGCCACCACACGGAGGAGCGTCTGGAGCGAATGGAAGCGTCTTCGTAAACGCTTTTGCGATGCCGAGATGCACTTTTACCATGCTCTGATTCCCCTCACTCCCTCCCCTTGCCTGATGATAGAAGCCTTCCTGAGAGCCTTCATCAATTCTGCATGGGCCCCAGCTACTAAAGACAAACAATATATGACGGAGGTTTTGCCGCAGGCATGCCCCGAGCGCCCTGAACCTCCTCCTGCCTCTGCCCTCTCCCACAATGTTTGGCAAGCTCCACTGCTTTATTGTACCACGGAACAGGGACATCGCTTTCGACATCAAGTGGAGTGTTTGATGCGATGTATTTAACCTCGACTGCGCTTGTCTCTTGTCAGGACAAGACGCTATTGATTCTTTTGCCTTTTATTGCTATCGAGCATGCACGGAATGCTAAGCTTTGCTATTTTGTGGTATCAAGATCAGCTCAGCTTGTTTCAGACTTGGGATTTACTGTTTTCATGCTGAGCAGTCGAGGGGACATCAGTCTTACTTTAAACTATAATGGCCCAAACTATTTCCGGTGGTCTGATTTGTTCAAATTTCATAACGGTTTCTCCTCTCGGAAACAATGGAACTACAAATAAATATATTTCAGGGTCCAATTGCACACATCATACAACCTTTACAACTGCGGAGGCATTTTTTTAAGCGACATTTTAACATTATGGCAATCTTCTTCTCTGCTATATACAGGTGAACTTCAATGAATTAGAATTTAGAATATCATGGAAACATTTATTTATTTCATTCATTCATTTAAAAAAAAATGAATCGAAAATAAAATGAATATATAGTCACAAGACAGAGAGAAATATCTTAAAATTTGATTCTGATAAGGTATCACTGTTCTTACTCCCACATTCATTTTGCATTTTGTAGTTAACCAGCATCCATCTAGCCCCAATGAACACTGACATGAATATTGTCGTCACACTTGATTTTCTTATTGGTGCCCACCGGTCCTCCAGCGGAACGGGAGTAACTTTACCTCCAAAGCTGCCCTGTTTTTATATCGAGCGTAGTCGGCGCCTTGATTGCGGGAAGTCGGAGTCGGAGCAACAACAGTGACCTCCTCGTTTGAAGATGTTATGATCTTTTAATGGTCTTCCATTACACCGTCGTTATAGCCTAAAAGCGGGCAGCCGCCGATGCGGCCTCCCCTTTCATATCGCTTTCATTAAAAGGCGGATGGCTCGCAGTGGCGGACGAGTCATTTGCTGAGAGTGTGTGTGAGCGCCTGTGTCTTTATAAAAGACACTGGGCTGAGGTGCAGTGTATTTTTATCTGGCACATCGATCTGTTTCATCCCCTCCACCTCCTGCTTTTCTGGCTGTGGAAGCTGTGACCTTCAGTGTGGGAGGTAGCACTCAGACATACACGCGCACACACACACACACACGCACAGTAGCAAAGACATACACACCTGCATACAGTATATAAACATCCAAGTCCGGTGCAATAACAGAAAATCTGTTGTTTAAAGGCGTTGACAGTACTTTTTGCATTGTTTTGGCTAACTGTGCCTTTTTATGCAACACATACAGTATGAATGTAAGAAGAGGAATATATAGAATGTGAAAGTAGCTGACGAGCGCTCAAAGCTGCAAAACTCTACAGTCAGTAAAAGCGTTTTCACTTGTTATCATTAATAATTCCTTCCTCTTGATGATTTCGAGGTCTTTCTTGTGCTCAAAAATTCACCACATTGTGCAGGCGTGGTCATCTTGCGTGGAGAAAGGCACACACATGACCCCCACGACTGGCTCAGTAGCGCCCCACATCATTTTGGGACTATTCATCCCTTTATGCCATTTTCACATACAACCATGACATTTAACATGAAAAGTAGAACCAACAAAAAAGTCTCAAGAAGCTATGCGCTGCCATTTTGGTTTGAAGAAGGACATTTATGGCCGATTTGGCCATTTCCAGGGCTTCTTTGAAGAAGAAGAAGAAGAAGAAGAAGAAGAATCATCTTTTATTGTCATGAACATGCATGCATGCACACGAAATTTGTTCTCTGCATTTAACCCATCACAGTGAACACATACACATGTTAGTGGAACACACTGGAGCAGGGGGCAGCTGAAGCGCCCGGGGATGAGCTTGTCCTGAGAGTTTGTCCAATTGCTACCAAGTTTGAAATTCATATACAGTGATACCTCAACTTCCGGGGTTTTTGAGATAGAAGCTGTCATTTGGACGATTTTGTGCTAGATTGCGTCAGTGAACATTATTTCAAGCAGCAGTTTGGCAGATAATGTCCATCAGTTTTTCATATTCTGACAAATGTCCACTTGTTTTTTTTTTCAATTTATACAATTCTTCACTCATTTCTCATGCCTTTCTTTTTTTAAAAACAATTTTTCCTCTTTCTTTACCGTTTGTCTCATTTGGGGACAATTTTCCACTCATTTTTGAACATTTTGAATCTTGAAGCAGTTTGCACCACGCACAAAACGTCAGCTCGGCAGCCGGCGTGAAGGTTTGTAATTTATAAGCTCTATTTCTATTAGTGTGTGTCACACTTGTTAGGGAGCCACATGCGCCTCTCTGTGCCGCCTTTCACCGGCTTCTGTAACACACGCGCATGCCCGCACACGCACGGCGGCGGTGTTGTCGGCAGGACGGTCTCGCCTCAGTGCTTTTTCATACAAAAGTCCATCGTAGCACACAATAAAAAACGCCATAGCTTCGATGTTGAGGCAGTTATCACCCTTTAAGCAACTGATATTTGAATGCAAATGGTGCAGAAACACCTGTAGACAATAGAACAATACTCACAGGCATATATTCTGTTTGCTGTGAAAAACAATCAATACTGTATTAATGCAACTGAGCAGTTGTGACAGTCTTCTTTTTGTATTTTGTTTGTATTATACTGCCCCCTTGTGGCTAATAAGACACCGACACCAGAAAGAGCAGCTCTGTTTTTAATTAAAGCGATGGGAACAAATTGTTATTTCCAGTCATTATAATGGAAGACGATGATTTGAAATACAAGTGTTTTAGTTACGAGTGCAGAACAAATTAAACTCATAAATCAAGGCACCACTGTAGTAGAGAGATGGGGGACACCACACTGCAACAAAAATAGCTTTTGTCTTTGTGTGTGGGCAGAGCGTAGCAAAACTTGATGACGTGCCATAAAACATGTAACTCTAATGAATCTGAGCTCTCGTTTGTGATGAAGTTTAATGAATACTCGAAATTTTCTGCAGGTATGAAGTTGCACGGTTTGATTATGTGCCCTGCGATTGGTGACCAGTCCAGGGTGTACCCCGCCTCTCACTCAAAGTCACCTCACCCGCGACCTTTGAAGCAGATAAGTGGAAACACAACACACAGTTGTACTTGTACACTTAATAAAGATGTTATGATGGCAATATTTTTGACTCATTTCTATTATGACCGATGAAAAATTTTATTAGAAATCCAAACAAATTGAAATTTGTTAGTGCTCTGAAAATTTGGTGTTCAAACTTAGAGGTTCCACTTTGTTTAAATTAGCAATACACCACTGTAATAACCTTCCTGTACGTACCTTGCACACACACGCACAGACACACACACACACACACACACACACACACACAAACAGGATTCCTCTTTGTGGTCAGTACCATCTCAGACTGTGGAGGTTTTGTCTACAGTAAATCAGCTCTGCTGCTAGCAGTCCGTCTGCGAGGGTTTGTGTGTCCGAGTGTGTCTAAGATATTGTGTGTCGGAGTGTGTGTGTGACAGGGAGCAGGCTGTTTCTGTTTTCTTTGTGTGTGTGTGTGCGTGTGTCTGTGTCTGCGTGCGCAGAGCTCAGTAACTGAGGGGCCATGGATTGATGTGCACTGCCTCCCCCTCGAGGCCCTGATCGGCGGGATAGTGTGTCAGTAGGACAAAGACATGGCGCCATCCGTCCTGCTCCACGGGCCAGTAACTAGAATTAATTACAAACCAATCGAATCGGCTGCAGCCAATTGGCAAACTAATTGGTAATTTCAGCTGCCCATCTAGTCACCGATGGGTATCTCGCTGTGGACTCGGGTGATGTGGTTGTGGGAGAAAAGTCGTCACATGGTGCTTTGTTGTCATCTAAAAGCTGAATATTTTTTAAAAGGAATTGGTGAAGCCATACAGTGCAGGATGTGTAGATGGGATTAAAGATAAGTTAGTTGACTGAATAGTCATACAATACATTTACCAATATGGATAGTGTATGTCAAATTTATAGTAGTGTGCAGTAAACCTATTGTGCTAGGAATTTTATATGAATTTGTACAAAATGTCATTTGTAGAAAAACTGTACTCGGGCCTCACTGAAAGAAAAATAAAATAAAGATTAGAGTCATAATATTATGTGTATTAAGTTGTATTTCGGAGGGGGTTGTGCAAATGTTTGTACATTAAAAAAAATGCCATTTTCGACGAAGAAGTTGGATATTTTTAAGAAAAAAAAGCTGTAATTTATGGGTATAAAGGTGTACATTTTTGAGGAAAATTTTATATTTTTAACAGAAAGGTCATACATTTTGGAGCAAACAAGTCAGATTCTTACAATAAGAAAGTCCCCAATAGTTTTCTCACTAAATAACAACTTTTCTCCAATTTTTAAGAAAGAATTGCTCCAAAACATGCTATCAAACTTTTTACACCACCCCCTCAAAAAATAATTAGTTCCCAACGTACCACCCATGATGAAATAAAATGATGATGTTCTTCAAAAATAAGGCAGAGGTTTTATTTCTAAAAAGTATTTTTGATATTATTATAAGCCACTGTAACCTTATGCAGTTTCAACATTAACACTGTAATTAAATATAGGAAAATATAAAAACTATACTTCAATAATGATTCAATTCAAATGTATTGAATAATAAATTTGAATGAAAATGTTATTCAAGTAAAAAAAAGGTTAAATGCAAAAACAGTATATTGTATTTTAAAGTTAAATAACAGAATTTTATACTGGATTTAAAAAACAAATTTGAAACACTTTAATATTATACATTTTAAACATGACTTTACTCTTTTAAGATTGCATCTTTAATCTTGCAGTGTAGGTTTTTTGTTTTGTTTTGGTTTTTTGGGGTCTTTTTAGTGTAGCCCTAATACTCCTTTGTAGAAAACAAGGTGTGGACCATCAACCTTCTATTTATTAGGATTTCACATCCTTAATTTATCCATCCATCCATTTTCTGAGCTGCTAATTCTCACAAGGGTCGCGGGACATCCTTAATTCTTTCCAGTTAACAGATAGCTCCTAAAAATTACACGTGCAAACATAATTAAACAATTGCTGCCTGTTAATTGTAAAGTTTGCGGAGGAACTTTGCATTTTTTACTGACTTGAGGTGTTGGGGATGCACCTTTAAAGTTGTTCAGTACTTTCCATAACCTATATAATAAGCATAACATGTACAATAGTAAGCAGCTCTGTCAATATGCTGTACAGTAGATCGGGTTGCAACAATAAGGATTGTCATGTGGATCGCCCAACGACTGCATGAACAGCGAAAGAAAAGCCAGCCAAAGGCAATTCAAACTGTGTTGGAAGGCGGTACGTCAACAGAAAGCACGGCGGAAGAATACATGTTGACTGAGGAGGAGAAATCCTGGTTGTTTTAAAAATAATTGTAGGTCTCATAATCCTACCTCTACCTGGACGTTGAAAATGAAAACACACTTTTTTGTCCATCCTTCAATGAGTGGGTGGGGTGGTATATATATATATATATAAAACCTCTTCCATTGGCCTTATTTTTTTTCCTTCTCTTTCTTATTGACATTTTAGATTTTTCCCCCCCCCCCCCTCATTTTAAAATTTTTCCGCTTGAAATTACTGAAGATGTAGGTGTTCACAGTGACCCGTGAACATTACTGGAAACAAATGTAAAATGAGGTTAAATAGCTACCGAATCATCTCTCAAATGTAATACTGTGTAGTAGTTCAGTTAGTCAACATGCAACAAATACTGTATATATTGGGTCACATACACATTAAATCAGTTTTGTGTAGAACTCCTCCGGCCTCAATAGTTATTGACATTATACAAATGTTTGAACGGAAAGGGTGTCGTTGAATCATCCTTTGCCATTGACCTCTGCGTGGGAAAAGGACTTTAAAGGTAAAAGGCGCAGACCTGTTCATGCTCCACTGGATTTTGTGCTTGTTGCTGATGTTGTAAGAAGTGTCTGGAAGTGAGGTTCAGGTTACGGCAGCGAGCCTCCCACCATTCTCCTCAAGACATTCCCCACAAATAGCCCCATTAGCTCGAATTGATGCCCCCCATTCTTCCAGGCCGATCGAGGATGCGCTCTTTCTTTGGTAGCTTCGGGAAGGTAACAGGTAACCTTTCGCCTCCTGACGACCTCTGGTGTCATCCTTGTCTTTCTCAAAACGACATACGGCTCTCTCTGTTTCAGCAAGCCGTCGACATGTCTGGCTCACGCCTGTTTGGGAGGAAGTGTGTGCGGAAGGCTGAGAGGCCTGTCAAGGTGCCAGGTTTCTGGAGGGCATCAATCTCTCAATTATGCCTGAAATAACCAGGCCACACCTGACACTCCCTATGTCTCAAGATACGAGGAAGAGGATGAGTGTAAAAGGGTGAAAATGAAACCCACTGAAGGTAAATGTGTTGTGTACGTGTGCCTGGGTGTGTGTTTGAGAGGCCACATTGAACTTCCATAGAGGTTGTGATTTATGAAGGGGAAATTCTTGCATCGGCAACATGTCAAAAAACATCGGAACTTGCAGGACCAAGTGGTTCTTTTTCCAGTGTCTTCCCTAATAACACATAGATTGACCCTATGTTATAATAACCCATATGAGGGAACTTAAAAATGCATGCCCCACAATGAGGCTTCAAAACACAGGATTTCAGCAAATACTGTATAATTCGCCAAAACAGGCTGCGACATGTGATCAGATAATGTATACAAGCTAAGACCTGATGAAATTGTATGTGGCTCATTTTAGACTCGTCAGCGGTTATCACCAGCTCATTCTGTATTTAATAAGGATACCCACTCAGATACCCACAAGTGTGTGCACCTTCTTATAACTGGGATGTGGCTTTTTTCAGAATTAACCAATCACTTTCAAACCCATGTTAAAGTGTCTCTGATAACTCCATATCAATTTCAGATGTTCTGGCAGGCCTTTTCTGATATTTTTTGCTTTCTAGCAGAAGCCTGAAGATTTTGTGCCAACAATGACGGGTTTTTGGACCTGTTCATAAATTCCATCCACCTTGACTAAGGCCCCAGTTGCAGCTAAAGAAAACCAGCCCCAAAACATGATGTAGTCTGTTCTTTTGGTGATGAGCAGTGTTGTGTGTAACCCTTTTTTTCTTGCTCTTTGTTTTAAAATGATTTTAATCATGTAAAGCACATTGAGTTAACTTGTGTATGAGATGTCCCACATAAATACATTTACCTTGCCTTGCCTTTTGGAATTATGGCCCATAAGTTCAACCTTGGTTTGATCGGACCATAACGCAATTTCTCACATCTGTTTGGGAGATTTTCTTCTGGTCCAATCACTCCTAAGGACAGTTTAGAGTCTTCAATGACCCTAACATGCATGTTTTTGGGAATTTGAGAGGAATCCTGTTTACCCATAGAAAGCCCACACAAGCATGAGGAGTCTGATGTGCTTACCAGTCATCCACTCTGCTCCCTGCTCTACACATTCATTACAATTTCATTTCATTCAAATGAAATGTATGTATTTGTAATTGCATCAGCATCTGGTGAATCTTCTGCGGCACGACTCTACCTGCCCCTTGTGTAATATTCCCACTGATCATGATTAAGTGAGCCTTTGAAAATAATGTTAATTTCTAACTGTTTTTAGAATGCTCGATCGACAGGGCTTTATAATCATAAATCTTTGGTAATAGACATTATATCTCATGTACAGCTGGTCCAGAGTCTGCCCAATACCAATGACCATTATGTCTGTCCCTCGTCTGTACATGCACACATACCTGCTTCATAAACATGGCTACTCAACAGGCTAAGTAGTATTTCGAAGTAATTCTACCGTTTATTGGCTTAAACAGAATGAGCAGTACACCAATAAATTGATTAAGTCATAAAAGTGCAAGCTTTTATGTAGGTGGCCCCTCCCACAATTGGTCCTTTTAGCACAAACCAAACATTGATTGTGATCACGAGCGCTTGGAATCACGTCTGGCCTTTTTGCATCCCATAAGAGCAATAACTCAGTTTACACGTAAAATGTATTTTACATAAGCTTCTGTGTAGTCATGCTGAGAATCCCTTAGGGTAAAAAGCGGGAACTCACGCGCACTCACACATAACACACAATGGCGCTAACTATGCTGCCCGCAAATGAGTTTACCTTTTGAGCTTGATGGGATTGAATTCTTTGGAAATGGAGCGTCACCCTCAACACAACACATGGTCAATGTTTCTGAATGTTCCCCGCTTTTGGAGATATTAATCGTGAAGCCTTCTGGACTCACAGTGCTTGAGAGACCTTTGTAAAAATTCACAAAATTTGCAAGCACATCAATGACTCTGGTGTCAGAGTGCATTTTGTTGAGCTCCACCTATTAAATTAACACTGCTGATCTGTGCAGGATAAACAGGAATCACAAACCAGATTAAACGCACATTCCCTTCTCAGATGCCCCGCCTGCGCTGTTAGGATCTCCCAGTTAGGCCGCCAGAGTGAGATGGATGATCGATGGCTTGGCCAAAAATCGTTTGTTTAATCGCATTTGTAGGGATTTTCTCTCCTTTGGAAACAGTGGGAGGAAAAAGTGTGATGGGAGTCTGCTGAAACCTTGGTTCAATATAGACATTATTCTGAAACCTGACACCACAGGAAATAGATATTGACCATGATGACCATTTACTCACTCTCTGGTGGTGTGTGGGGGCCAAGCAAGATCTTCTATGAAGATGCTGAGATAAGGAAAGGGGCCACAACTATATTTGCAGCTTATACCAGTCCAGTAATATTGCATATTATAGCTATTCACTCATATTCATTCAGAAAGACCCTGTAAAGTGAATTCAGAGATTTGTTTCTAAATACATTATCCATGAATGAAGCTAATGGGTGAAAACTAGCTATGCCTACGAGGGGTGTGCCGATACGTCGATTGTTGGATTCACTGTGATTGTGACACGTGACGATTCGATTACGATTCATAAATGTTCAAAAACAATGATAAGCTCAAAAACACAAGCGCTGCTCACCGCTCGCCGAACGAAAGTGAATGTCACACGTGCCACCCGGACACCTGAAGGAACAGACCAAGTCAAGATGGTGGCTATTTGGCTACAGTTACTGAGTTTTAGATTCACTAATCAGGTTTAAAAGCTAAATGGAATCTGTAATCTCAGTTGTTTGTGTCCCCATTAGACCATTTTCCCTAGCTCAGAAAACATAAATGGTAGGTTCCTGTTGTCTAACCAGAATTAGCCAGCTAACAGACAGATTAAAAACTATTTGTAGTTGAAGTATTCTTTTCTCGTTTTCCTGTTTCCATCACAAGGGACCCATTCTCGCATCCCTGGAGTCACAAATAGTATAGTCCCATTGTATTACATTATCCACCATAAACCAGAGTCGACTGCTAAGACCACTATCTCACTGGCCTGGAGACAAGTTGGCGACATGATGGCAACTCGAATCTGTGTGACGTCTCCTGGAGTCTCCTGGAAGCGAGCCGGGTTGGCAGGGAGTCGCAGTGAAATCGAAGGTGTCGTTACAAAACTTCAAATCAATCGTCACCAAAATTTATGAGGACATCTCTACTTATGTTGTTTTACGAACCAGAAAGCGGCCTGTAACTTACGGACAACCTCATATTGTTTTTTATTCGTTATCGCTTGTGTTAACCAAGCTGGAGTGTAGTCATAGTTTTATTTCTAAGTGAATAGCCCTTAAAACAAACATAACAAATGTATTTCCAGTTAAACCAGCAAAGCCTCGACCTGATCAACCTGCACTGAGACGCTGATGTCATTATGCAGTTCATACTGTCTCGTTTAGGGAATTCCATCCAGCATTGATCTGGATAGCAAGCATGCAGGATGTCCAGGACACCAAGAACAAAGCGGGGAATTCTAGAGGATTTGTCTCAGTTAAGACTG